>NC_045541.1:174405400-174556611 GCF_009769535.1 Thamnophis elegans
AGTCACTAAACGAACTGTTGTAATTCAGGGACTACCTTTAGAGCAGGGGTGTCACAACTCAAGGCCCGGGAGCCAGATCTAACCTGCGGGGTGCTTAGATCTGGCCCACCGGACTGCCCTGGAAACAGCGAAAGACCAGCCCGCAGTGCCTTTGCCGGTGAAAATGGGCTCCTGAGCTCGTTTTTGGCTGTGATGGCCTCCTGCAACCCTCTGCCAGCAAAAACAGAGCTCGGGAGGGTCAGGTGGCTGTTTTCTCTGGCAGAGGGTTACCGGTGGCCGTCACAGCCAAAAACGGAGCTCAGGAGCCCATTTTTGCTGGCAAGAGTGCTCATGCCACCACAGGCGCCCCCAACACGAATGATGTTGTTAGCCAAGCCCACCCCATCCACACCCATCCCAGTCCCCCCAAGGTCAAACACAATCCTGATGCGGCCCTCAATGAAATCGAGTCTGGCAGATAGAGACCAAGCAGTTTAAAAGAAAACAATTTGATGTGCTCTCCTGTCATTAAACAAAAACACCCAGGTGTGAACTGGTGTGCAGTAGTTGGATCTGAACCTCCTTGCATCCCTAAGCTGGATCAGAAGCATTTTTATCCAGGTTAACCCGACATTCCCAGCTATGTCTACTCCCAAAAGAAGCAACTTAACAACAAAAACAATCTTAATAAAAAGCACAACACAAACCCACCTTGGTGTCCTTAAATCACTTCCACAATTTTAATCCCAACGAGTTTCTTGGATTAATGTATTTATTTTTAACACGCAACACAAAACAGTATCTTGATTAATTGAAAACGTAATTGTATTCACAAGCCCTTTAGGATTATGGTCTTCGTAGGAAGCATACAATTTTTCAGAGATGTATAGTTCCCCAACCTTTTATCAACCCATGCAAGTAGCATGTAAAATCTTTCATTTACGACATTTGTGCCACACTTTTCTTCCAGTCGTAACCCAAGTTTAAAAAAAAAAGTTTGTGCAGTGGTACTGGTGAGAATGCCTAGCCTAATCTCACTAAGTTAGCCTTGAGCTGGAGGGAAAGTACAGGCAGTCCTCAAGTTATGACCATTCCTTTAAGAACCATTCAAAATTATGATGGCAATGAAAAAAAAACTACTTACGACTGCTCCTCACGACCATTGTTGCATACCTGCAGTCACATGGTCAAAATTCAGAAAAAACTGCCATGTATTTTACATTGCCATGTGCCATCTTCTCAGGGGTCTTCCAACAAGCCAAGTCAATGGCGGAAGCTGGATTTGCTTAATAGCCATGTGACTTACTTAATGACCATGGCCAAAAAAAGGTTATAAATTGGGCATGGCTCACTTAACAAAGACATTGCTTAGCCTGATCTCAACTGTGGTCATAAGTTGAGGTCTACCTCAACTTATAAAGTTCCCTGGATCCAATCTAATATTTTACCTTGTTCAATATATCACATTTCTTATAGCATCCTAGTTAACAATCTGGACATAAATCAAGTTCAATCAATACACTTATTGGGTGCCCCCCCCCCCTTCTACCCACCTTCCAGTTAGCTTCCCATTCATACATCTATCTGCTTACAGTGTAACTGAGTATCGTAAAATGTAGGTTGCTTTCCAGGATTCTCCAGTTCAACCCAGCAACGTAACATGGATAAATATTGCAAGATTGATGGCAGCATCACAGTCTCTCTTTAGCTGTTTGGTTTTTTTTGCGGAGTGGGGGGGGGGGGGAGAACAGAAACTGTTTTTCCATCCTCTAAGTTCTGGATAGCTGTCTCCATGTCCGTGTTTGAAATTAAGTCCAATGTTAAGCGACGGACTCGAACTAGAGCCTAGCCCTTGAATTTCTGGCAATATTTCAATCGAAAATATTGTGTTAGTGCTTATTATTAGAAACTGAGGCAACGTTCAAAACGAAATATGGCCCCCGCCAGTTCGTATTGTGGCACCGAAGGAAATCGTCATCCAGAGTGGAGCATCACTGATCGGTTAAATCACAGATGTTTTTCATACCAGCAAATTAATTCTGAATGAGTTGCAATTTAACAAGAATATTTCCAACACACTTATTTCTGAGGGTAGGTGGGCAAAAGAAACACCAGCCTGCTTCTCAAAGTGTCACTGTGTCAACCGGGCAACTGGGCACATAACACTCCATGTCTTTTTTCGTGAGGGGCCACCACAACTGGCGTTTCATGGGGAGTTTTAACAAATTCAAAATGCCCAACAGGTCTTAGTGTCGTGGTTGCATTATAGCACCGGAGTTTGCCGGCTCGCCATCACATACAATCTACTTCCCCATCCACGCCAAATCGCCTCTTTGTTAAAGTTCTTCCTTATGCAATTGGAGCCAATCATCAGTCACCAGACCCCCTCTCAACACTTGGGCTATATATCCCCAGCTACCTGTTTTGGGGGAGGTTTGGGGCTGATGTGGTTATTTGTGACCGCACGATACTTCCAGATGTGGGACAAGGTGCCTCTTAGGAAGTCAGAAGGCCGCCCCATTAGCTCCAGTAAAGGTTTGATGTCCTGGTGTTTTGCCACGTACATCCCAATTTTTAAAAAGCTTTTCGCAAAATCGTGGTGCCTAGCGAGACAATAACCTGGTCCACTTGTTCTGCCATTTCTGACTTTTGCAGAAGCAGAACTCAACGTTGTTTGGAAATGACCACAGTACTTACTGCAGAGACTCTCAACCAATCTCGTTCTGTTTGTTTTTTTGTTGCTCAAATATGTAAACTGTTAAAAGCAAATGGCAAGGAGAATAAATACATGTTTTCTGCAGAGCAGTGGAGAAGAAAACTATCTGTGTCCCCAAGCTCAATTCAGTTCTTCCAGTTAAAGCGGCAGGTTCCGATTGCTCTTGGCCCCACATACCAAGCAAACAAAAATATCACTGATCACTTTGGCCCTTTGCTTCTATCAAACCAGCATTGTTGATCCTTAGATTTTAAGTTGGAGAAGAAGATAGTCTGGACAAGAACAGATTGGAAAGCATTCTTCAAATCCCTAAAAGCGGCAAAATACTCGCTCTACAAATTAAGTCTATAAGGCAAGACTTAATTTAAGGAGTTAAAGTTACAGTGGAGCGCCTGCGTGGCATAAGTAGTTGGATGCATCAGCTTAGAACTAGGAGACTGGGAGTTCTAGTTCTGCTTTAGGCAAGAAACTAGCCGAGTCACTCTAAGACAGACATTTTCTTTTTTAAGAGCTGGGGGCCATAATATACACATAATGTTCAGACGAGTAAGGGCCATTCTTTCTGGAATAACGACGCAAAGTGGATGACACTGGATCACACACTGGCAGAATCAAAATATTCTTATTTGGGGGGAAGCGGTGAAGCATCCCCCCCCCCTTGAGATATTTGGTGAGATTCCTGCTTCAAGGTCGCCAGAAAAGGTGGGACCAAATTTTGATCCCGTGAAGGTCATATAGTTCAAATGCACTCTGCAGAGTAGAGGCAAGTCCAGAGCTATTTTGTATGGAAAAATCACTTTTCTCTAATTTTTGCTGCAGTTCCGTGCTCTTGGAAGGAGGCAAAATTTTGGCCTTACCAGCAAGAAAATAATTTATAGAGAGGCAACAATGGCGGCACCTATTTGTTGGTTGGAGGTTGCATCAGGAGGCAGGTGTTCCTTAAATGTATTCCATCTGGCTTATAAAACAGTTGGAAAAAATCACTGAATGGGTAGAGAAGCACCTTATGCTTCAAAGGTATTTGTTGAATGGAAAGATGGCAGTGGTTTAGAGCTGATACTCCAAGTGTAGAAGGCCTCAGATTCAAAGATGGCGCCTGCAGTTAAAAGGATCTTACGTTGCAATAGAAGGAAACTTCTCCCCCCCCCCCCCCCGCACCCCCGGCTTCTCCCTGAATTATTACTATGGGATTTCAAATACAAAAGAAATAAACCTGCTGTCTTCTGATAGTTTTGCCTTCTAGGGAGCCACCGAGGATATTTATACAATAAAAATGGGAATATATTACACGCACATACATATGTATGTATGCATATGTGTATCTATGTGTATGTATGTGTATGTATGTATGTATGTATGTATGTATGTATTTCATCCAATTTTTATACACATACACACCAGTGGTGGGTTTCAAAATTTTTTAGAACCTCTTCTGTAGGTGTGGCCTGCTTTATGGGAGTGACTTGCCGGCCATGTGACTGGGTGGGAGTGGCTTGGCAGTCATGTGACTGGGTGGGCGTGACCAACTAGTAAAATGTGGTGAAACTCACTTAACAACGCTCTTGCTTAGCAACCAAAATGTTGGCTCAGAAACTCTGGCATTTGAGGCACGCAAGTCTTAAAGCTGTCAAATTACAACACCCTCGCACCCCTAACCCTTTAGAAACAAACCCCCAGGGGTGTTCAGACTTGACAGCTTTAAGACTTATGGACTTCAACTCCCAGAATTCCTCCTCTCACTCTTCATCTTGATGATGCACGGACGGGCGGGGGGGAGGGAGCTGGAACCGGTTCTAAATGGCACGGTAGATTTGTGGAACCCACCCCTGATACACACATATATACACACACACACACACATCTGATTTCTAAGCTGTCCTCCTCCCATACAAATGCATATTCTTATCCTTTTGTTGTATGCTTGTGTGTCTTTACAAACACACACACAAAACAATATCTGTTGTGTTTGTGTGTATATGTGTGTGTATGTGTGTTTATATATCTAACATTTTTAAGCTACCTGGCTCCCATACAAATGCATATATTCTTATCTTTTTGTTGTATGCTTATATGCATACGTGCGTGTGTGCGTACACACACAAACACATGCACACACACACACCAAGGGTATTCAAGAACATGGATTTCTCTGCAAAACTAGATAAACGGCTCTTCAGCCCCCACAGCGTTGCCAATCCTTAATGCCTTCCCCAGTGTGGTGCTCTCCAAAAAAATTGGATCAATAGCTCCCATCATCCCCAGATGAAGATGACAGGAGCAGGAATCCCACATAACCAGAAGAGGCCAGGTTGTAGAAGATGATGTCCCTGTAGCACTTTCTCATAAGTTCAACTAGCTTTCGGTCCTCCTCCATCTGAATTGCTCTCTCAATCTGGCTGGTGGCCTTTGATGGTCATTGTTCGAATTTGGTCTATCGGCGGTGGCGATAGACTTCATATACCCCTTGAGTTGGCGGCAAGAGCAATGCACTGGTGTGCCGTAGGGTTAAGTGTTGCAGCCGGAACCGTTAAGTATCATCACCGGGGTTACGGGACTCTCGTTCTGGAAACCTTCCAGCTTCTCGACCTTGGCTAAGGGGCTGTTTATGGTCACGGCTTCTTCTGTGTCAGTCTCCATCTTCTTCTCCTCGTAAAGGTTCTCTTCTTGGAGGAAGAGGCCACTCTCTGCCGAGGGAGCTGCGCTGTCCTCTGTGGTAGCGTCCTGATGGCGCTCATTTCTGCATCCCTCGTGGTGGCTGTGGTTGCCAAGGCGGCTGGATGCCACCACTGCTTTCACGGCAGCCTGTGTGTATTAGACATGACATGACAAAGAGTGACATTGGTTTGAATGCACACGTTTATTATTTTAAAGGAGCCGTAAAAAGGATGCTGTTGACAGAGACTGTGTTCTGACCCAGCTCCCCAAACAAGACAAGCCTTCTGAAGTTAACTCAAAGATTCCTTTAATTAGGAGTGCCGGCAATCCCAGCAAAAAGTTTCTCTCTGACTGCAGGCTAACAAATCTATCTGGCTGGAAGATGAATAGTTGTCTGCCACATCCATTCATCTTCGCCCCCTGCCTTTTATCCCCAGTGCTAGGATGGAGCTTCCCTAGCATCAGTGGATCTTCCTTCCCAAGAATTGGCCCACGGATTTCCACTGCTCTCCTCTCCTCTGCCTTCTGCGCATCTGCATGTCAGGCACCAGACTAGTAGTGGGTTTCAAAAAGTTTTAGAACCTCTTCTGTAGGTGTGGCCTGCTTTGTGGGAGTGGCTTGCCAGCCATGTGACCAGGTGGGAGTGGCTTGCCAGCCATGTGACTGGGTGGGCGCGGCCAACTTGTAAAATATGGTGGAACTCACCTAACAATGCTCTTGTTTAGCAACCAAAATGTTGGCTCAGAAACTGGCATTTGAAACACACAAGTCTTAAAGCTGTCAAGTTACAAGACCCTCGCACCCTTAAGCCTTTAGAAAAAAAAACCCAGGGGTGTTCAAACTTGACAGCTTTAAGACTTGTGGACTTCAACTCCCAGAATTCCTCCTCTCACTCTTCATCTTGATGATGTGGGGACGGGCAGGGGGAGGGAGCTGCAACCGGTTCTAGATGGCACTCTAGATTTGTGGAACCTCTTCTATAGAAGAGGTTAGAACTGGCAGGAACCCACCCCTGCACCAGACCCAACTGTTCCTCCTCTTCCTCATCAGCCACCTCCAGACCTGGGGGCTGCTGACTCTCCATCTGCGGGCTGACAGATGGCCCAGGCTCTGCCTCTGTCTCTCTCTCTCTCTGCCAGCTCCATTCCCTCTTCCTGCTCGGAGCTCTCAGGTTGCCTTGATGTTGACCCTGACTCCTCCTCCTCCTCCTCCTCCTCCTCCTCCTCCTCCTCCTCCTCCTCCTCTGATTCGGCTGCTGGATGGGCAGGCAGCCTGCAGGCCACAACAGAATATTAGTCTCCTTCATTGGCCCTGTTTATATATGTTTATTATTATTTGTAGTTTGGTCTACTGGTTAAGGCACCAGGCTAGCAACTGGGAGACTGTGAATTCCCCCCTTAGGCATGAAAGCTGGCTGGGGGACTTTAGGCCAGCCACTTTCTCTCAGCCCAACCTTCCTCACAGGGTTGTTGTGGAGAAAATAACAGGAAGAAGTCATATTAGATATTTTTTGCCACTTTTAAGTTGTTTGCAAAAATTACAAAAGCAGCCTATAAATTAAATAAATAAATAACTGGTTGTTTTGACCGAATTTTAATTCTATGCTAGCCACTCAGAATTGGCCCTATGAGATGCAGGACAGCACAGGCCACTCAGCAATTACTCAGCATCCATTCAGCAACTATTTAAACTTTAGTTATGATGGTGCTGAATGAGAGATAAGATGTCCTCCTAGTTGTGGTCATTGCAGCATCCCCATGGTCACATCTTCATTGTTTGTGGACGCTCGGCAACTGGCTTGGCAAATGTCACAATTATGACATCCCGCAGTCACATGATCACCGTCTGCAGCCTTCCCTGCCAGCTTCTGACAAACAATGGAGAAGTGTTGTGGCCTATCAGCAGTCAGTGGAGCTGGCAAACAGATTTGGACAGTGAGGAGGTTGGGGAGGAACCTGGGTCAGTCCTGGAGTCTGGGGAAGGCTCTGAGGAGGGCTCTGTGTGGGAGGCAGAGAGGGGGCCAGGGCCGTTTGACAGTTATCAGCTGCCTTCGCAGTCAGACATCAGGGAGGCACATGAACAGCTGGAGCCTGTTCCCAGTGTGCGCATGCGCAGAGTTGCCAGATGAAGGGAACAGCTAAAGAACAGGAATCGACTTGGGAGTAAGGCCACAGGTGGACGATGAATGTCCCCCTCCCAGAGGAAATAAAAGAGGAGCGAAGGGGGAGTGGAGTTTGCAGGAGACAGTTAGTTTGCTTAATTGGTTCCTGACTCTCTGAGACTCCTTGCCAAGTTCTGCAGATATCACCCTGTCAGCTCTCCAAGCCAGATAAGGTCTGTGACTTTAAATCCTCCCTTGAAAGACTTTGATGGACGTGAATGAGCAGGATTCACAGCAAATTAATAAAAGGGGTTTTTGTCGGGGCAAGGAGTTTGCTTCATGCTCTCGGGAAGCCTCAGTCAGAATAAGAAGCCAACAGGAGGTTGAAAATGTCAGTAGTGTGACTGTGAATGATGATTCATGGGAATGATCTTGAGGCACGAGGGGAGGGGATTCTGTTTAGCGAATGATCAGGCAAGAAGGGGCTTAATGGTCAGGAAAATAAAGTTAGGGAGGACCCATCCTAATGGATATTTTCAGAGTTGCAAAATTGATGCCAGTCCTTCCAGGTAAGCCAGACCAGGATATGTGAGCTAGTTCTACTTAATTGTAATGTTACATTGCTATATTAATCTTGCAATTATAAACCTCCCGCTGTCACTTTTAGCAGCCTGCTCAATTAGGGCGAGTACTGCCTAAGTTTCTTTCCCTGACCATTAAGCAACTGAGGGCTCCCCCCTCTTTTATCTGATTGTTTCTTAGACAAAATCTCTTCCCCTCCTCCCTCAAGGCCATATCCCATGGGACGCTGGTTCTGTATGGGATTTACCTAACAACAGCACTGGGAGTGCCGGAATTGCCACCACAAGTCGGCATGGTAACATGATATCATGCTTTATGATTGCATTGCTTAGCAATGGAGTTCCTGGTTCCAATTACTGTTGGTCACTGAGGACTGCTTGCATACATTTATTTTAATTAATTATATTAATTAATTCTCAAGGGCACCGTGTTGTCTAATACTAAACCCAGGTGGCCGAGTGCCAATGGAACAAAGATGTGAAAAAGAGAAATAATAGCTGCAATTGGATCACTGTTACAAACATATGCCAGGCATTGTTAAGACTTCAGGTGCAAGAGAGCCCGTCCACCACAGCCAGCCATTGGCAGCAGGTGTTTATGTCTCAGAAGAATCATACACTTCACATTTTCTGCACAAAAGGGAAATTTCAGGCACTCTATTTACACCAGAGATAGCCATCCCCGGGTTTAAAAATCACCCTCCCTGCAAAAGGGAAGAATAAGGGAAAGGAACCATCATTCTGATCCTGTATGATGGTAAGTTGGGACAGTTGTAAAATGGGTCGGTCCCATGTCTGATCCGATTTCATGGTCTTTTTTGCAGTGGTTGCTAAGCGAATCAATTATGGTGGGCGTGGTTTTGTTGAAAGCAAGTGCTGGTTTACGACAAAACCGTCATCAAAGGCAGTCACATGACCATGGGACGCTGCAAACCGCCGTAAAAGTGGCCGTGTTGCCAAGGGTTTGAAATTGTCATGTGACCATGTGTGTGTGTGTGTGTATGTCATTCTCAGAACTTTGAATTCCGGTTGTACAGTAAGTAGCCCAAAGTAAGTCCATCATAACTTTGATCGAATGGTTATAAGTCAAGGCCCACCTGTACTGGATTTTGACCTGCCCCCATAGGCACCTGTCCTATGCTACTTTTGGGTGGCTTGCCTTGCACCCTGACTCTGAACCTCTGCCACCGAGATTGGGCCCCTAGTTCCATGCCCCCATCCCCAGGCCCCAGACAGGTGCACAGGATACGCAGAATCTTACCTTTAATTTCCTCCTTGCATTAAACTCTTGCAGTTTCTTCTGGGTGCTGTCCATGTGAGCAAATTTAGCAGTTTTGCCCGTCACCCAAGGGTGCTCTAGGGCTTGAAGAACTGTTAGCCTCTTCTGAGGATCCAGGACAATCAGCTTTTGCACCTACAAAGGCCAGAGGGAGATCTACTGTGACAACTCCAGTGTCATATCATGTGGGACCTACCTAGAGTAGCCCCATGGTGAGATAGGCGGCAAATACATTTAACAAATGATAACGGATGCAAATATCCTTTACGGCATAGTTCCAGGAACCATCTCACCCCATTGGACTGTCCTGTCCCACTTGCTCCAGAGGAAGAGACTTGCTACAGAGCCCTTCTGTCAAGGGGGCGTAGTTTCCACCTCTGATGTAGATCATTATTTACATATTGTCCCCAACAATCAGGATCCTCATTTTACTGGCTTTGGAAAGATGGAACGCTGAATCTGTCAGGTTTCCGAAAGTTGCCCCAATTAATTCATGAGCCTCGAGCCAAGTTTCAAAAGAAATCCAGTCATTTATTAGGAACACTATTTCCGCAATACCCCTTTGCAGTGAGATCTAACCTCATTTTTATTATGGCTGAACTTTGCCCCTGTTTTTTCCCTCCCCTCAGTCTGTGTCATAAATCACATTCTCCAATGAGGTGCATGCCTCACAAGCCTGCTATAGTAATCTGAGATCCGACTCTAGCTGAAGATATGCATGGAATGAGCTCCCCGCTTTCCTCACCATGGCAACTTTATGAGTTGACATAGTCAACTTTGAGCCCCATTAGGATCGAACTCCAGGTTATGGGCAGAGTTAGCCTGCAATACTGCACACTTTAACCACTGTGCCACCAGAGCTCCTTAATGGATGCCAGAACAAGCAGTTGCAGACAGGGGCCAATCATCCACCAGGGCAGTGCTCAAAATACAGGAACTCACCAGGTCCTTGGCATTGAGGGACACTTCATCCCACCAAGGGGAGACAAACTCGTAGTCACAATTTAGGATTCGGCTGTACATATACTGATCTCCTCTTGGGTCAAAGAAGGGTTCAAAGCCACATAGCCTAGGGAAAAAAATGGAAGAAACAGATGCCTATAATTTGGGGATTTATTTATTTATATTCTGCCTTGATTATTTTTACAAATAAGGTGGTGACCATATCCAACATGCCTTCCTCTTCCTATTTTCTCCAGCACAACAACCCTGGGAGGTGGGTTAGGTTGAGAGAAAGTGATTAGCTCAAAGTCATCCCGCTGGCTTTCATGCCTAAAACGGGACTAGAACTCAAAAGGCTCCTGGTGACCACTGGCCTCATTTATGGTCATAAGTCGAGGATTACCTGAAGTTGGTTACCTGGGGGTTTAGCTATCTTCCTTTCTTCTTCTTGATGTATTTCATTTTCTTTTGCTTTTTATTTGTTAGTCATGCTGAGTTGCTACTGAGTCAGGCAGCCTTAAAACTGAATCAATCAATCAATTAATGTGGGAAGGGCTTAATTAGCTGGGTTTTCCTTTCCGCCTTTCTGTTCACTGCTTCCTTCTCCCACCTCATCAGTGAGGCACTGTAAGGCCTGCATTTACGTTGCAAAGTAAAACTAAGACTTTTTTAGCATACCTTGCCCTAAATATATGGGTAGTCCTCAACCTGCGACCACGATTGAGCCCAACATTTCTGTTGTTAAATGAGACATTTGTTATATGAGGTTTTCCCCATTTTCTTGCCTCGGTTGTTAAGTTGATCAGCTAGTAATCCGGTTGTTAAGTGAACCTGTGTTCCCCATTGACTTTGCTGGCCAGAAGGTCACAAAAGGGAGTCACATGACCTTGGGTCATAGCAACGGTCGTAAGTGGGGAACAGTTGCCAAGCATCTGAATTTGGATCATGTGACCGTAGGGATGGCGCAAAGGTCGCAACTGTGGAAAATGGTCATGTAAGGATTGTATTTGCACAAAGTTGGAAAAAATGAAGATATCCCTATGGATGAAGAATGTGATTAGGAAAATATTCGAATGTGCAGAAATGAATAGGTTAACACTTGAAATTAAAGAGAAGCAACAATCTGATTGTTAAAACATATGGGGATTATTTTATCACTGGTTAGAGCATAAATATGAAAAGTGGAAAAAAGCAGAGGAGTGAAACAGAGAAAATGCTTTTAACAAAGTTAAATAAGTGAAGAAGAGGATTGTTATAGTATTAGGTATGGTATATATTAGTATTAAGTTAAGAATAGATATGGCTGTAAATTTTAATTGTTATTGTATAAAATATTTGCACAAAATATTTGTATTCAGACGACACTGTTTCATGGAAGATGATGTTTGAATCAGAATAAAATAATTTTCTTTTTTTAAAAATGGTCATAACTCACTTTTTTTAGTGCCATTGTAACTTCAAATGGTCATTAAATGAGGACCACCTTAAAGTGTTAAGGGTTTGTTTGTGTTTTAGCCGATGGGACTGTGATTAAACAACTCTCAGCAAAGTAGAAGTCAAAATATAGACACACGAGTGATCCACGATAATCGAATTACAAAAAAATGATAACTCCCAATAACATAAACACAGACAGGCGTTCCTTCAATAAGCTACATTTTAAAAGACTTCTGGAAGAGCTCTGATTTAATATGCTTCCGAAATGAGACAGAGGTTAATCTAGCTTCTCATTACTGAGAAACATTTCCTGCTGGCCTCAATGCCCCTAACTTCACGGCACTGGAGAACTACACAGCATTTTTCCAGAAATGTTCTTATTGGGCTATCGATTCTTAGCCGAAGGAGGTGACCCTTAGGGCATCTCAGTACCAAGCCAACCACAGTTTTATAGATTAAAAACAACAACACTTTAACTAGAAACCTGTTAGAAACAGATTTATTAGCCTCATGCAACAGTTATGATGTGAGGATGTTCTCCATGGCTCCGGGCACTTCATCAGTCTTTCTGCTGGCAAAAACAGTATGGCATAAAATCGTATCGCCAATCTTCCAGCAGGTGGGGGTGTCCATATTTGCTGTGTGCAGGGCAGCTTAAGGAAAGAGAGCGTGTATAGCGGGGGTAAAATGCTACCAGTTCGGGCCAATTCACCTGAACCGGTAGTAAAAAATGCTACCAGTTTGGGTGAACCGGTATTTCCGACGATCAGCTGGGTGATGATCAGCTATGACACGCAATTTATATTAGCTAGAATCGTTGGATTTCCTGCTTTCTAGCTAATCTATATTGCGTGGCACAGTGGACCCCCCCCCCCCCCCGGGCAGTTCTACTTACCTTAGCCTCGGAAGGCTTCAAAATGTTCTTTTTTAGTGCTGCGTGGGCACATCTGAGGCATGCATGGGCACAAAGCATGCACTCGGTAGCAGACTCCTCGAACCGGTGGCATACTTCAGAGAATTACACCGCTGGTGTATAGTTAGTCCTCGACTTATGACCACAATGGAACCCAACATTTCTGTTGCTCAGCAAGGCAGGGGTTAAGTGAGTTGTGCTCCACTTTACAAAGTCTTTTTTCCCCCGCCACAGTTGTTATGTGAATCACTCCAAGCGTTAAGCAAATCATGCAGTCGTTCAGCGAATCTGGCTTCCCCCATGGACTTTGCTGGTCAGAAAGGTTACAAATGGTGATCACATGACTCGGGGACACTGCAACTGTCAGAAGTACATGTCAGTTGCCAAGTGCCTGAATTCTGATCACATGATCAATTGGGATGCTGCAACGATCGCAAGTCACTTGTTTTCAGTGCTGTTGTAACTTTAAACAGTCACTAAACAAATGGTTGTAAGCTGAGGATTACTTGTACTCCTTTTGAAGCTTTGTGGACAAGGGTGTTTTTTTACCAGAACAACCTTTGATCTGAAACAACCTCTCTCTTGACATTCTTATAGTAATAGCAATGGCACTTAGACTTACATACTGCTTTACAGTGCTTTACGGCCCTCTCTAAGTGGTTTACAGAGTCAGCTTCTTGTCCCCAACAATCTGGGTCCTCATTTTACCCACCTCAAAAGGATGGAAGGCTGAGTCAACCTTGAGTCGGTGAGATTAGAACCGCTGAACTGCAGCTAGCAGTCAGCTGAAATACCTACAGTACTGCACTCTAACCAATGTGCCACCTTGGCTCTTTTACACTTTATACTTACTGTATTTTTCGGAGTATAAGATGCATCGCAGTATAAGACGCACCAAGGTTTTGAAGAGGCAATTTTTTTAAAAAAAGTAGGTATGTAGATAAAAGGATAGAGAGGGGGAGAGAGAGAAAAATACAGTAGGTAGGTAGGGAGAGAGAGGGTAGGTAGGTAGGTAGATAGAGGGATAGAGAGAGAGAAATACAGTAGGTGGTAGGGAGAGAGAGAGAGAGTAGGTAGGTAGGTAGGTAGGTAGGTAGGTAGGTAGATATTTCCAGGTGTATTTATCCATGTGCTGGAGAAGGAAATAGCTGACAAGCTGTAGCACCTAAAACTTTGTTTCTGCTGGCACAGAACTTGATCAATGTAATTCTCATCAACCACTCTAACTAAAGAGCTGTCCGAAAGGAAAGAAAAAGTTTTTGCACTCTGCAAACCTCCCCAAAACGGCTCGTTTTGCATAAAAACGGGCCCGTTTCTTTTTCAAATAAAAGGCATGAATAGCCTTGGGGGGGGGGGGCTTGCAGAGTACTACAGGGTGGGGAGAAAATGAGCAAAAAACAGCCAGCTTTTCGCAAAAACAGGCCCATTTTTCGCCAAAAAATTTGCATGCATAGCCTTATGGTTGCTTGTAGAGTGCTGCTGGGGGCTGGGGGGGGGGGAGAAAAAACGGCCCATTTTTTGCTCATTTCTGCCCTCCCAACCCCCAGGAGAACTCTGGGAGCCTCCATAAGGGTATGCACGGCCATTTTTGTGAAGGGGTGGGGCTTCAGGAGGCAAAAAAATGCTGTATTCGATGTATAAGACGCACCCAGATTTTCAGCCTCTTTTTTGAGGAAAAAAGGTGTGTATTACACTCCGAAAAATATGGTATCTTATATTTATATTTTTGCCTGTTCCTTTTTCTTTTATAATACACCGAAAGCAAATAAAAAAGAATACAGCATGCCCGTGAGTGTGTTTGTGTGTGTGTGTGGGGGGGGGGGTGTCAGAAAAATGTTGTGATTTTATTTGGAGAGAGAAATAAACAAGAGAGAGTGGGAGGTAAAGAGATGGTGGCTGAAAGGATCTAATTTATTTTTAAGTTGAAAGCAGAGAACAGCAGAAATTATGGGTGAGTGAGACTCACCCCCCTCCTCTAAAAAACAAAATAAAACAAAAAGAAACCAGAATAAGACGCGGCATATTTCACATCATGCTTGCTTGCTGGGCCACGTTTGAAAGGAACAGTGTGAGTGAGCAATTCACAGCGACAGGAGTTTTGTGTCAAAGTATTTTAGCATTACTCACAAAATGTATGTTATGACGCCCACAGACCACATATCCACTTCAGGGCCATATGGTGAGCCGTGGAGAATTTCGGGTGCTGAAGGCATTTGAAAAATAAACAAAAGACAGAATTGAGAGAGAAAGAAAGAGAGAGAGAGAGAGAGAGAGAGAAGTTGGCAGACATATCTTGGCTTCCATTTCCACCCTTCCGCCCCCTCCTGCTATGACTCTCTTCCCTGCTCATTCCCCTAAGCATAACCGGTGAAAACTCACACTCCTTCACGGATGATGGGCAATTTTCTTGGATGTTTCCCAACCTGACACTTGCTATCACTTCCACTTTTGCAAACTCATGGGGAAGGAGAAGAGAGTGGCATGCTGTTATTTGCCCATTCTTCCCTGATGGCCCTTAGAAACAGAATGGAGAAAGCCTAAAGATACCCGTAGCCCAAATTATCTGCCCAAAAGCCTTCTTATTTGAGTCAAGATAGATAGGTGGTAAAATGAGGATGCTAAAACCAGATGACCGCTAGATGGTAGTAAAGCTCCATAAAACTCTCTCTGTTGCCATCTAGTGGTTGCCTAAATGTAAGTCAGATTCTTTAGGCCAGGCAGCCATTATCTCGTTTAACCATGGCGGGGGTGTCAAACTCGATTTCATTGAGGGCCGTATCAGAGTTGTGTTTGACCTCGGAAGGGGGGGGGGCGTGGCCAGATTGATGTCACTCGTGTGGAGGGCGCCTGGTGGCCTGAGTGCTCTGCCAGCAAAAACGGACTCCCATGCTGAGGGAACCCTAGAACCTGGGTCTCCCCATTACTAGTCCACCACTTTCATCATTACCTCAACACCTTAGCTCTTGGGCTGAGAGGATGGGCTTAGCTCAAAGTCCTCCGTGAACCTGGGTTTCCCCATTTCTGGTCCAATAGCTTCACCAATAAATCCTGGCTCTTGAGAACTCAATGTTTGTGAATAGATGAGGCAGACAGTTTGGTGTAGTGGTTAAGGCATCAGGCCATAAACTGGGAGACCACGAGTTCTACTTCTGCCTTAGGCAGGAAGACAGCTTTGGGTGACTTTGGGCCAGTCCCTCTCCCTAGCAGAAAGAAGAAGGGGGAACCACTTTTGAAAATGCTGCCAATAAATTTGGTTGGTTGGAGTCAATCAGAGTGGGTACCTACCAGTTCGCACCTATTCGGTAGAACCGGTTCGTCAAATCTACTGAACTGGTTAGAAGAGGTTCCACCAGTGGACCCGGAAAGCAGGCCACACCTACAGAAGAGGTTCCAAACTTTTTTGAAACCCACCACTACTGGTCCTTGGATATGATTATTCTACACTATCATGCTCATATTTATAAAACTCAGGGCCTCTGTGAAAGGTAAGGATGACTGCTGCGTTTGTGGTGCAATCAGAACATTGCATGTTGTTTTAACGCAAACCAAAGATGCCTTTTAAAAAACAAGTTTACATCATATTCTTATGCATGCCAGTGCTGTGTGTGAGGTAGTTTAAGGTGGTTCTGACAAGTGTCGTCGGCATCTTCATATCCGGTCACATGGGTGGCAAGCCACTCTCATCCGGTCACATGTGCGGCAAGTCACTCCCACAAAGGAGGCCACACCCACAGAGTAGGTTCGAACAATTTTTGAAACCCACCACTGGAGTCAACATTGACTCAAAGACACACACACACACACACACACACACACACACATGCACACATAAACTGATGAAGGGAAAGGTATCTTCTATGAAATGAAGTTCCTATGGAGAGCTAGCTGGTATTCAGAAGATCAGCGGGTAAAGCTAAATTAAACATTCCATAAGAAACAGGATATTATCGCCATCTTTCTGTAATGGGTGCTTGGAAGCAGAATATCCATATCTTTCTCTGTGTAAAAAGAGACCTGGTAACCCAATTCAGGAATGCTACCAGGAGTGGTATTCACTTACTTTCCCTACCAGTTCGCAAATGTGAGCATGCACTCATGCGCGCTTCGCTCACTTGCATGCGCCCCGTCCACACCATGCGCTCAGCCTTCCACACATGCGCTTTGATCACGCGCATGGCTTGCACGGATGTGCACGGCTTGAAAACGTGCCTAAATAGCATAGAGGTGGGGTGGGCCCACCGGCCATTTCCACTACCGGTTCTGGAGAACCGGTCCGAACCAGCTAAATACCACCCCTGAATGCTACCTTATTGAAGATTAGAAAGGTTTGCTTTAGTTTTTAAAAGGATAAAGAGGGTTTCCTCTAGGGAAAATTTGACAGAACAATTATTAAGTACGGTCCAGGGTTAAAAAGGCAACAAGAGATGAAATGTAATACTTTATAGCAGGATTTCTCCGCCTCAGAAACTTTAAGATGGGTGGACTTCAACTCCCAGAATTCAACATGTAGGCTGGGAGTTGAAGTTCACCCTTCTTAAAATTGCTGATGTTGAGAAACACTGCTTTATAGGATGAAATAATGTCTGAATCAGATGACACTGTCTATCATTTACAGTTTACACACTGGTTTGGGAACAGTAGCAAGAAGCAGACTTTAGGTGGAATAATACTGGCTGGTAATCTGAAAAAACCTCCAGATCTCAGTTGTAAATCTTCACATGACCACTAGGAAGCAGTAGAGAGAAAGAAAGTCTAACATTTTGCTGGCATCTACTGGACATCTGGATTTTCACACCCCAAATATAATACTCCTGCAAAAGATGTTTTCTTAAAGAGCACAATTGCTTATAAAGCTGGGCACTTTCTTCTTAGAAATAGGGCCCAGAGTAATGAATGAACTCCCCTTCCTCTTGCACCCCTACCTCCTTAACCTGGATAGAGTTCCCCATTGCTTTCCATCATATACTCACCACAGTATCCTGGTGTGCCACATACGGTTTTCATTGTATCTTGCTCATCCACAATTTTAGATAAACCGAAATCACCTGGAAGAAAACAGAGGTGGTTATGTGTGAAAGAGAATATTTGTAGCTCAGGATTAAACTTGTGTGATCCTTGCAACTATCTGAGCTTGGTTGCTTTCTTGCAGACGTTTCATTACCAAGCTAGGTAACATCATCAGTGATTATAGGGAGTGGGGTTTGCTCTCATTTTATAATGTAGTTGTCAGACCTGGAAGCCATCTTTTACACTGGGCCTTCAGGCTTGCCATATTTTCTACTGTGGAACAATGGGAGGGGGGATTGTATGGAGTACGGGTGAGATATAGTCAAAATAACATTCTTTTCTCAGAGAGTCAAGGACACCTTGCCCTGCAGCTGCGATGGTGTGACTGGGAGGCGTCTCCAGTTTTGGATGGTGCCTGATTGGGCCATGTGATGGACATGTGGGTGCTGGACAAGGACTGGAACTTTCTTTCGGGTGGGGAAAACCTGGAAACTTTCAGATTCGGGTTTTCCCAGATGTGCCAATATGACATCGCCAATAAAATGGAACTCTCGGAGTCTTTTTTTGTTGGGGGGGGGGGTCTTACTTGGAACCCTGATATTAGTGGCTTGTCCAGTCAGGAGTTGGTGGGAGTGGTGGTCTTTGGGTGGTCTTTTCTTTGGATGGCCTGTTTACTGTTAGCTTGTTGGGCAGTTCCTTGATTTGGGGTCCTGTTTATTTCTCGATTGTTCTCTGATGTTAATCTTGGTGTTAATCTCTGTTCACTTGGATGTTGAAGAGCATTGGAAAAAAAAAGTCATTTACGACTGGATCTCTCACTTATAACCGTCATAGCATCCAGTTTGGGTGTTTGGTAACCAGCATATATTTACTCCCGAGATCATGTGGCCGCCATTTGCAAACTTCCCAGGGGGCTTCCAATAAGGGAAGCCAATATGCGAAGCCATTCGCTTAATGAACATGTGATTCATTCAACAACTTCAGTGGTTCGCTTAACAATCGTGGAAAAAAGCGTGGCACGACAAAACCGCGGTCTACTAAAGCGTGCCCGATTAAAGCGCGTACCTGACGTCATCAGCAGCACGACAAATACGACCGCGGAGATTTTAAAAAGCGTTTTTAAAGCAAGCCGATTCACGTAAAGGTAAGGGTTAGGGTTAGGTTTAGGGTTAGGGTTAGGGTTATGTTAAGGGTTAGGGTTAGGTTTAGGGTTAGGTTAAGGGTTAGGGTTAGGTTAAGGGTTAGCGTTAGGTTTAGCGTTAGGTTAAGGGTTAGGTTTAGGGTTAGGTTTAGGGTTAGGTTTAGGGTTAGGGTTAGGTTTGGGGGGGTTAGGGTAAGGTTTTCGCGTTAATTTTAAGTTTACCGCTCACAGCGTGATGTTTTCGTCGCACTGTGATGATGTCAGGTACGCGCTTCTGTCGAGCGCGCTTTAATCTACCGCGGTTTTGTGGTGGAACCGTAAAAAGGTCATAAAAATCAATTGCTAAACTATCTAAACCTCCTTGCTGAGGGACGGAGAGTCCGATTCCAATTGTGGTCACAAGTCAAGGACTCTACCTTATCAGTAGCTCAGGGTTGAACTGTGGACTCCTTGGTGTTCTCTTAGCCTGGTTGATGTTTTTCACATTTCATTACCCAGTGAATGACAAGGTAATGCCATCAGCGTAAGAAAACCAACCAAATAAGAATCTGGAACTCCAAGAGAAGAGAATATTTGTAGTTCAGGATTCAGCTATGGAGTCCTTGGTGCTCTCTCTTTCATGCTTCCTGAGCTTAATTGTTTTCCTGCAGACGTTTCATTACCCAACTAGGGAACATCATCAAGGCTGATGGTGTTACCTCGTTGAGGAATGAAATGTCTGGAAGAAAACCACCAAGCTGAGAGAGCACCAAATGGGGGATGAATTTTAGATCAATTAAGATTGATTCTTAAGCCAACTCCCACCCCTTGAGACTCAGTTGGGATTTAGCCCTCTGGTCCTCACTAGAGTAATTACTCCTATACATTAAAATCATAGTAATTAACAGAATCATACAGAACGCTACTGATATTCTGTTATGGGCTATAGTAATGAACAAAATTATCTGTAAGGAAAGAATGCTGTGTCATTCTGCTTAGAACAGAAATTATTGTTAAAACAATAATTCTAATATAGGATGTACTTGACTTATGACCACAATTGAGCCCCAAATTTCTGTTGCTAAATGAGACATTTGTTCAGTGAGTTTTGCCCCATTTTACGACTTTTCTTGCCACAGTTGTTAAGTGAATCTGGCTTCCCCACTAACTTTGTTTGTCAGAAGTTGCAAAAGGTGATCACATGACCCTTGGACACTGCAGCCATCATAAATATCGGTCAATTGCCAAGCATCTGAATTTTGATCACATGACCCTGGCGATGATGTAATGGTTGTAAGTGTGAAAAACTATCATGTCACTTTTTCAGTGATGTAACTCTGAACAGCCAATAAACAAATGGTTACAAGTCATTGTGGTTCTGTGTGAGTGTTGTTAAATTAGTCAACCCATAATTTAAGGTATAATCTGATGGAAAGAACACCCATTTCTCCCAAAATTAAATTCAAAATCCTGCCATTTGTGTAAGCTGCATAATGACATTATAATGCAAACCATGTAAATTTATACAAATGTCACATTAGGTAACATCTTACAAAAGGTATAATAAATTCTTTTTTTTTTCTCGCTTTGGATCAAATTTCTAAGATGATTTATATCCTTTTTATCAATTTACGTCAGATGACGTGAATTGACGCAAAGGACATAATTTGCAACGCCTACAAACCGACATCATCACACAATTGATGTTAATTGCCATAATGGTGCATTTTTCTACCTAGTGGATATTTGCAAACAATGGATACCGCTCTCCCACCATTAGTCCGTTAAAAGAATTTCACTATATAATACTTTCTGTTTACTTCATCCCACACATACCAATTTTGAGCGCAGCATCGGGGGAGAGATCTGCGTAGAGAAGGTTTTCTGGTTTGAGGTCACGGTGAACGACTCCATTTGAATGCAGATACTAAAAGACACAATCACACAATATTTCTGTAGTAAAAAGTCCCTTATCTCTATATGCTGTCAAAATGGATTCCTTTGACACAAGCCAATGAATTATTTCTTATTTATTTAAAGTTCTAGCTCGATCCTCTAGCTTCACAATGAAACCATGTGATTGGGCAATGCAGGAGAAATACGGTTCAATCTGTTAGCTCAATGGTGGTCGGTGATTGAAACACATAAGGGAATATTGCACCAGCTGCCTTGTGTCTTGTAGCAGTTCCATAGGTGGAAGGCGTAGACGTTGTGGTGAGGTAGTGACATTTAGTACTGTAAGGAGCCCCAGGCTGCTCCTGAGTGAAGGAGTGCAACATCTGCCAGTTTGAACTGAGGTAACAGAATGTGAAGCAACTGGCAGTTGGAACAGAGGTTTTTTCAGGTGGGGAGGGGGAGTAGAACTACTAATGATCTAATGGTCATTTTGAAATATCCTTTCTTAGCAAACAGCTAGAAGCCAAGAGGAACATACGTGTCAAATTTCAAGTTTGTAGGCTTTATGGTTCTGGAGATTTTGTGATGAGTGAGTGGTATTTGGCTTTTACATATATAGATTTAATGAAGTTATTGGCCACCTCAAATGACAAAGTAACGTTAGGTGGCATTTGATGGCATTTCAATTTTTTCCAACTTGTGGCATTTTTGTACCACCACTTAAATCATCATGTATAGGTAGTCCTTGACTTACAATAGTGAATGTGCAAAGTTACAATGGCAAAAAAAGTGAAAAAAAGTGACTTATGATCCTTTTTCATTGTTACGACCTTTGCAGCATCTCCATCAGCATGTGATCAAAATTCAGATGCTTGGCAACTAGTTCCTATTTATGACCGTCGCAATATTCCAGGGTCATGTGATCTCCTTTTGCGACCTTCTGACAAATAAAGTCAATGGGGAAGCCAAATTCACTTGACAACTGGTTTACTAACTTATCAACTGCAGTGGTTCACTTAACAACCGAGGTAAAAAAAGATTGTAAAATGGGGCAAAATTCACTCAACAACAGAAATGTTGGTCTCAATTATGGATGTAAGTCAAGGACTACTTATAGTAATAGCAATAGCAATAGCAGTTAGACTTATATACCGCTTCATAGGGCTTTCAGCCCTCTCTAAGCGGTTTACAGAGTCAGCATATCGCCCCCACTGTCTGGGTTCTCATTTCACCCACCTCGGAAGGATGGAAGGCTGAGTCAACCTTGAGCCAGTGAGATTAGAACCGCTGAACTGCAGATAACAGTCAGCTAAAGTGGCCGAGGTGGCGCAGTGGTTAAATGCAGCACTGCAGGCTACTTCAGCTGACTGCAGTTCTGCAGTTCGGCTGTTCAAATCTCACCGGCTCAGGGTTGACTCAGCCTTCCATCCTTCCGAGGTGGGTAAAATGAGGACCCGGATTGTTGTTGGGGGCAATATGCTGACTCTGTAAAACCGCTTAGAGAGGGCTGAAAGCCCTATGAAGTGGTATATAAGTCTAACTGCTATTGCTATTGCTATTGCCTGCAGTACTGCACCCTAACCATTGCGCCACCTCGGCTCTTAGTAATGCAGGTAGGCCTCAACGTATTACCACAATTGGGATCGGAACATCTGTTGCTAAACAACGTGGCTGTTGCCCAATTTTACTATCTTTTTTTGTCATGGTCTTTAAAGGAATCCAGCTTCCCCCATTGACTAATCTTCCCAGGAGCCTTTGGGAAGGTCACAAATGGCCATCATGTGGCCCTAGGCCACTGCAGCCGTCATAAATGGATGCCAGTTGCCAGGCGCCCACATTTCGATCATGTGACTGCAGGGATGTTGCAATGATCGTAAAGTGAGAGAATCGGTCGTAAGAGTTTTTTCAGTACCCTCATAACTTTGAATGGTTGTTAAATGAATCATCATAAGTCAAGGACTAGCATTCCAATATAAACTGACAAGGTTTTACAGGTAGTCCTCGACGTACGACCACAATTGAGCCCAAATTTCTGTTGTTAACAGAGACATTTGTGATTTCTGTCCTGTTATTGCGATCTTGCTTGCCACAGTTGTTAAGTAAATCACTGCAGTTGATGTTAGTAACTCGGTTGTTAAGTGAATTGGGCATCCCCATGGACTTTGCTTGTCAAAAGGTCGCAAAAGGGATCACATGACCCCTGGACACTGCGACTGTCATAAATAGGAACTAGTTGCCAAGCATCTGAATTTTGATCAGGTGACCATGGGGATGCTACAAAGGTTATAACTTTGGAAAAATGGCCATAAGTCACTTTTTTCAGTGCTGTTGTAATTTTGAATGGTCACTAAATGAACTGTTGTAACTAGGCTTTTCAAGACTAGTGTACCATTATTTCATATCTTATTATAGAGGGTTTTCTGCTTGAGAAGGGGGTTGGACTAGAAGACCTTCAAGGTCCCTTCCAACTTTGACAATGTTCTGTTTAGTTCTGTTCTAAATTTATAAGCTTGCATCAACTCTATCTGCATTCTGGGCAGGGTAGTTATAGCCTTGTTTTTGAATTATTCAGATATTCAAATAAAAGTCTTAAGTGTTCCCGAGCGCATAATATTTACTTCAATTGCTAATTTCTTTTTATTTTATTGTTTTCTCCCAAAACAGTAATAAAGGCACATAAAATATAGTATATTCACAGATTACACAGAAACCACAAACTGACCAAATGATAGGCAATTCTTCACTCATGCTGTGAACGAATTACGCACAATTATAGGCCCAAGAACAAATTATAGGAAGAAATTATATTCTCTCCTATTGCAATGATAGGCAGAAAGTGCAAAGAAGCTGCTTCTGCTTAAAAACAGCAGGGAGACTTTGTTGGATTATTTCCGAATAATTCTGAATAAATATTATTTCAGAGGTTTAAGCACAGCAAAAGCACAATGTTCAGTAGTGCTGTTTAGCTGGCTGGGGGATTCTGGGAGTTGGAGTCCCCAGGTCTTAAAGTGGCCAAAGTCAGACTTTGCATTGAAAAAAAATCCCAATTGTTCTTTTCATTCATTCAGCTATTAAGATCTCTGCCCGTTTGATAGCATTTCTTTCACATCCCAAAGCGACGGAGCCAAATTCTCCCTTTTGCACAAATGGACCACTTTTATATATGAATTCCTCTCATATTTTAATACCCCTGGTTGCCTAGGAAACCATCTTCCCTGACCTTTAGTCCCGGGAAACAGTGGCCTACTAATATTCCCTCCAAGAGTTATAGATTTCTTCTGATTCTTTTATGCCGTGCTGAAATTTAGACCGCAGGAAAGAGCTTAATGCCAACTGCACGCTGCCATTTCTTTCCCTGCTTGTCCTGTTTTTTAAGCCCAGCTTCTCTTCTGGGAACAATTCCTCAGGGGCCGGCCGGGAGGGGGCTGAATACCAAATTTCAATTTCTGCATTTCAAAGGATTCGGGAATGTTATTTATGAAACTCGTGCTGAATAGAATTACACTGTTAAGAGCGAGTAAGAACGTCCTTTAAGGGGGTGTCACTGCAAACCAAGATTAATGTATGATTTGCAAGGTGAAACCAGCCACCTTCTCCCCGCTTGTAAATTATTCCCTCCAACCAGGGGTGGGCAATGTTCCCTCTAATTTTTTTTCAGTGTGAGCGGAAAAGTATAGTGTTTGAGCGGCACATTTTCATGCCTGAGCACCTGAATTTTTTTCACAGATGTCACCTAAGACAACAACGAAATCAGTATTATTTGAAACTCAAAGTTATGTTTATTCAAGGTACCCGCTTAATTAAAAGTGTTATATAATATCAGTATCACTTAACAACGGTCCTGCTTAGCAACCAAAATGTTGGCTCAGAAACTCTGGCATTGAAGCACGCAAGTCTTAAAGCTGTCAAGTTACAAGACCCTTGCACCCCTAACCCTTTAGGAAAAAAAAAACCCAGGGGTGTTCAAACCTGACAGCTTTAAGCCTTGCTGACTTCAACTCCCAGAATTCCTCCTCCAGTCATGTTGCAGCAACGTCATCTGCGTGGATCTGCTCCATCTTCGGTTTTTTTCACAGGAGGCAGGGCTGCCACTGAAGATGCCAACGAGCCCCCACCGCCACTAGAATATGCATTTGTTTAGCATGACATAGAATAGTCTTTCAACCAGAAGTATGGAATAAAAGAGAGACTGATAAATATTTAAAAAAATAAAACCAAAAAGCAGCTATTTATTTGAGTTCTAGATAAACATTTAGTTCAGATTTAATAGTGTTTCAGAGATGTGGCTGTCAGCTATTTGTGTATGTATGTTATTATTATGGAAGGTTAGATGAGATTTCACCAACATTATTCACCCCTGATTAATGCATTCATTCTAATAATCGAGTCTGACTCTGAATTACAAATCTATGTCTGAAGAATCTGGGTTAAGTTTTGGATTGGAAATTTGGGGAACATGAAAGTTTATGCATAATTTTTGTAATTTTTTCATTGGGTCTTAATAATGATTTTATTCATTTGGGATTTTTTTCACAGGCTTAACACAGCTCTAATTTTGTCATTAGGAGCAATGTAACATTGGCCACTAATGTATTGTATACAGGTTGCCTTAGAAGGTAATATCTTTGGTATAGTAGGAACTTAAGATAGGCAGACTTCATACAGATAAACAATTGAGAAATATTGTTCTTTTTAAAAAGCAGTGTTAATTGCTGCACCTTTCTCATATTAAGTATATTAGCTCAAGTTCATGTAAGGAAAAACTTTCAGTCTTAAAGGTTTGGTGAGGAGAAATCCAAAAATTCTTTTAAAGAATTTAAATTAAATTTGAGGCTACCTCTGCTTTCGCTCTCCCTCCCTCAGTTGTGCAGCAGCGGCAGCGGCAGCTCTCAGCCTACGGCGGCAGCGTCACACAGGCTGTGGAAGGAGGAGGAGGAGGAGGAGGAGGAGGGAACCAAAGAGAGGCTTTTACCGGGTCTGCGCCCCACAGCCAGGACCGTCCTTGCACCTCAAGCCGCGTTTCTTCCTGCAAAGCCCTTCGGGCAACCCGAGAGTTCCGCTTGACGCCAGAAGGGCTTTGCAGGAAGAAACGCAGCTTGAGGCGCAAGGACGGTCCTGGCTGTGGGGCGCAGACTCGGCAAAAGCCTCTCTTTGGTTCCCTCCTCCTCCCGCTCCTTCCACAGCCTGCGTGACGCTGCCGCCCAGGCTGAGAGCTGCCGCTGAAACAAGTTTGGGGAGGTCCTTTGCGGGCGGCCAGTTCTAGCCACCCGCAAAGGACTTCCCCACGTTTGCTTTGAAAGAAACCTCTGCGCGGCAGTTAGAAACCTCTGCACGGGGGTTTCTTGCCATGTGCGCGGCCGCGCAGCCGCGCACCTTAGAGGGAACAGTGGGGGTGGGTTCCTGCCAGTTCTAACCTCTTCTATAGAAGAGGTTCCACAAATCTACCGTGCCGTTTAGAACCGGTTCCAGCTCTCTCCGCCCGTCCGCACCACGCTTGCCCCGCCCACCGCCCACTGATTGGCTGGCTCACCAATTGCCCCACCCGCCTCGAAGAGTCCTATCTAAACCTTAAAGTCTTAAAGCTGTCAAGTTTGAACACCCCTGGGTTTTTTTTCCCTAAAGGGTTAGGGGCGCGAGGGTCTTGTAACTTGACAGCTTTAAGACTTAACACGCTTCAATGCCAGAGTTCCTGAGCCAACATTTTGGTTGCTGAGCAAGAGCGTTGCTAAGTGAGTTTCACCACATTTTACAAGTTGGCCACACCCACACAGTCACATGACTGACAAGCCACCTCCCACACGGTCACATGGCTGGCAAGCCACTCCCACTTGGTCACATGGCCGGCAAGCCACTCCCACAAAGCGGGCCACACCGACAGAAGAGGTTCTAAAAAAATTTAAAACCCACCACTGCCTCCAACCTCCGTGGCTGGCAGCTTCCACATTCAAAAAGCTCAAGTACTTTTACACATAGGGTGAACAAGCTATAAACTTGGTCAAGTTAAACAACTTAGAGATAGACCTTGACTTTCAACCATTGGTTTAGTGACCATTCAAAGTTACGACATCACTGAAAAAAAGGACTTAGGACTGTTTTTCACACTCACAACTGTTGCAGCATCCCCATGGTCGCCTGATCAAAATTTAAATGCTTGGCAACTGGCGGGTATTTCTGTCAGTTGCAGTGATCACCTTTTGCAACCTTCTCATGAGCAGAGTCACTGGGGAAGCCAGATTCACTTAACAACCATGTTACTAACTTAACAACCGAGCACTTCGCTTAACAACCGTGGCAAGAGAATTCGTAAAAAGGGGGCAAAACTCACTCGACGACTATCTCGATTAGCAACAGAAATTTTGGGTTAAACTGTGGTCGTAAGTCGAGGACTACTTGTTGTAATTAGACTTAAACAACACTGTACAGGTAACCGTTGATTTGTGACTGTAATGGAGGCTGCCTAACAAGTATAGGGCGCAAACCAATCTTATTTATGTTTAAATGAATAAATGGGGAAATGTAAAAGAAATATGAAATGAGATAAATATTGTCGAAGTTGGAAGATAAGAATTTCGCATACTATTTGTATTATTATTGTTAATGTTGTCCACAAAAGATTTGACACAGTCAATGCAACAACCGCAAATTATGTATGTTTATTACTGGAAAATAAAAATAAAAAGCTATATGCAAAAAAAAAAAAAGAAATTTTGGGTTAAACTGTGGTTGTAAGTTGAGGATTACTTGTTGTAATTAGACTTAAACAATACTGTACAGGTAACCTTTGATTTATGACTGTAATGGAGGCTGCCCATTAGGATCATGAATCATGACAGTTGGAAAATGGATCACCTATATCACCAACATGATTTTACAACTTGGTTTGTAGCACTTGTAAAGCAAACACCGCAGTCGTTAAGCAAGCCCATTGTTCCCCGGTGTTTTGTCAAAAATCAGTAGCAAATGCCTGTGTCTGGCAAATACATTGCAAATGGAGGCCATTTGATTGTGGGCTATAAATGGAGAATGGTTAGTGAGCATCTGAATTATGGTCATGAGACTGTAGAGGTGGGGCCCTGGCCATCAGAACTATAAGTTGCAATGAATGTTGAATGTTGATTTTATTTATATGCTGCCCTTTTCCCCCGAAGGGGACTCAGGGCGGCTCACAACTCAAAACCAGGAAAAGGGGGGTTACAGACAAAGTTAAAAAACACGACACAAAACAATACATGGTTTAAAACACACAGCAGTCATACCATTCGAGACAGGGGCGACGGTTCTTTAGCCCCAGGCCTGTCGGCACAGCCAGGTTTTAAGGGCTTTGCGGAAGGCCTGGAGGGTGGTGAGGGTTCGAATCTCCACGGGGAGTTCGTTCCGGAGGGTCGGAGCAGCCACAGAGAAGGCTCTCCTCCAGGTAGTCGCCAGTCGACACTGGCTGGCGGATGGAATTCGGAGGAGGCCTAATCTGTGGGATCTAATCGGTCTAGTGGAGGTAATTGGCAGCAGGCGGTCTGTTGATGATCTGTTATAATATCAAGAGTCACTAAGCACCTGGTCATAACTGGAGGACTACAGGTACTCTTCAAGTTACAACCACGATTGAGCCCTAAGTAAAACATTTGTTCACTGAATTTGCCCCCTTTTAAGATTTTTCGTGCCACAGTTGTTAAGTGAAACACTGCATCTATTAATTTAGTAACATGGTTGTTAAGTGAATCTGGATTCCCCACTCACTTTGCTTGTCAGAAGGTTGCAAAAGGTGATCACATGACCTAAGGACACCGCAACCTTCATAAATATGAACCCCTTGCCAAGCATCTGAAATTTGATCATGGGGGATGCTGCAACGGTCGTAAAGTGTGCAAAGCTCACTTTTATAACTCACTTTTTTCAGTGCCGTTGTAACTTTGAACGGCCAACTAAATGAACTGTTGTACGTCGAGGACTTCCTGTACTTGTATATATCATGATATTTCAAATCACGGTTAATCCAAATAAGTGGTGTAGTGTGATTTTGAATCTGCCCTAGTACTTCTTTTCTATTCCAATTTCTCCATCTGTTCTTTAGCCTAGAAAGAGTTTGCCTGTGGCACACTGGATCTGTCACTGCCGTCCATCAAATATTTTCTTTGATGGTGCAAAATAGAGAAAGGATCACCTGATGTCCTACTTTCCATCTCGATTCTACTGCAGTGATGTACGTGAAAGAGTTAGGGCTGAAATAGCAATAGGCCAATCCATTACTCTCCACATTAATTACCCCCAGGACTATTACCACTGGCTCAGGAAATTTCAATTTATTTTGAGGTCAGTTCTTGTTCATCTCTCTCTCACGCTCACTGATTTGCCTGCATTTTATCTTTTGCCAGTTAATTTTTTTTAAAAAAATCTTTGTCGATGTTTTATAAATACACCCTCAAGCTCTATTTTGGCTCACTGAACTGAGGGCGCATGCGCTCACTTTGATCCGAACGTAGAGATCGACTGGGTGTGTGCTGGGGGCAAACTAGATTGGAAATCACCCGTAGTAATTTTCCAAGACAGCACTCAGTTGCAGCCAAATCCCAGGGGAAATTATACAGCCAAGTATTCTCCTAGATTGGGTGTGCTAGCTTTAACACGGAGCAAAACTGTTCACAGAGAGAGAGAGCCCTCGATTTACAACCACAATTGGGATGAGAATTTCCTTTACTGAGCAGAGTGGTTATTCCATTTAACGTTTTATTGAGTTATAAGATAAGATACGAAGTACAAAACGGGGGGGAGGGCGGGGGAGAGACGTGAGGAAGGCTTGAGAAAAAGAAGCGTCGACTTCCGACTCCCTCTGTTGTAGTAAAATAAAACCACAACTTTTTTGTTTTTTCGTGATAATATAAACTAGCCATTTCTATAAAGATCTATCAACCTAATCAGTAAAGCAAGGTGGTTATTAAGTAAATTGTGCCCAATTGTTATGACCATTTTTTTTGCCACAGTTGTTAAGCACATTCCTGAAGCTGTTAAGCGAATGATGAGGTCATTAAGCGAATCCAGCTTTCCCCATTAACTTTACCTTTCAGCAGCTGGCTGGGAAGGTCAGAAATGGCAATCACATGACCCCGGGATGCTGCAATCAGCGTAAATGCATGCTGGTTGCCAAGCACCCAAATTTTGATCATTTGACTATGGGGATGCAGCGACGGTCATAAGTGTGAGGAAGAGTCCCTGCGGATTTTGCTCCGCTGGTCGTTGTGGACTTTAGGGGGCAGTGCTCATCTCCTTTTCAAAGCCATCGCTGTCCAAAGACATTTCTGTGGTCATGTGTCCATCACAGAGGACTGTTACTTTATGAGACAAGGTAAAAAAAAAATCACTTTTTTTTCAGAGCCATTGTAACTTTGAACAGTCACTAAATGAGTGGTTGTAAAACGAGGATCACTTGTAATGGGGTCAGAGAAAATTCCAGGACCTGCCAGAAGAGGGACTCTCGATCTGGTGGGAAATTTATTCTGCATTTCTAGTTTTTATTGAAGGGACAGCTGGTTGTCAGGGACTGAGGGGAGAAAATATTCACCCACGCATTTTGAGATCCTGCTCTCTCAATCTGCCCTGTGCAACTACAATAAAAATATTGTGCACATTAGTATATATACTGTATGAGTAGAGTGTCAATAGATTTTAGATATTTTGAGGACAGTTGGATAAACAGATGATCTGCACCATCCCTAACCCTCGCAGACGAGGATTCACAGAAATTGTATTCTATCTCCTGTAGAAGAGCAATTCTTAACCTCAGCAATTTTAAGATGTGTGGACTTCAACTCCCAGAATTCCCCACCAGAGGAATTCTGAGAGTTGAAGTCCACATATCTTAAAGCTTTTGAGGCTGAGAAACAGTTCTGAGGACTCCCAGCTGCCTTTTTCATCTTTACTTCTTTTTTCCTTGCATCTCTCCCTATCTTTTGGCACCAATTTTTGGGGGGGACTTTTTGTTTTCTTTTCCCCCAGTTGTTATACTTTACTCAGCAAGTTTTTATATATTGTGATTTTCTCCAGCTCTTTCTCCCCTATTCTGCTATCCCCAGCTAGTGTAATATGCAAAAAGGAATATACATGTTGCACAGAATATGATGTACATATGGAAATGTTATGACTAGTTGTTTTTCCACCCTAACTACTTGTATAAGGATTATTCTTTACATTATTCATGTCTTGTATTCTTGCATGGACTGCACCAGTAGAGGCTACACCAATTTCGTTGTATACATGGGGTCAGGGGTGGGTTTCTCGCCCTGTTCCAACCGGTTCGGTTGGAACGGGGCCGGCGGCGTCCTTGGGCACGTGCGCAGTGCACACATGCGTACTAGCGTCTGTGCGATGCTCCAGCTGCTCCTGGAGGATCGCGCAGGCGCTGTATGCGTCCTGCGCATGCGTGGAAGCGCATAACTCGTCAAAACCGGGTAAGCAACGCGGGCGGGCGGGTGGGCCCTTCGCCGTTCCCGGAAGTTACTTACTTCCGGGTTCGCCGACCAATCGGTTCGCGGGGACCGCCACGAACCGGTTGAAACCCACCCCTGCATGGGGTACAATGACAATAAAAGCTTTGAGCTTTGAACTACAATGTCCACTATTTATTATTATTACTACCAATGTAGGGAAGCTGCTGGTGCCTATAAGTTGCTTATTTCAGAGCTCTGATAAGGGGAGCTTTCAAAGATAATATTAATTGAACACCAGTAGTGGGTTTCAATTTTTTTTAGAACCTCTTCTATAGGTGTGGCCTGATTTGTGGGTGTGGCTTGCTGGACATGTGACTGGGTGGGAGTGGCTTGGTAATCATGTGACTGGGTGGGCATGGCCAACTTGTAAACTATGGTGAAACTCACTTAGCAATGCTCTTGCTTAGCAACCAAAATGTTGCCTCAGAAACTCTGGCATTTGAAGCACGGAAGTCTTAAAGCTGTTACAAGACACTCCTAACCCTTTAGAAAAAAAAAACCCCAGGGGTGTTCAAACTTGACAGTTTTAAGACTTTAAGGTTTAGATAGGACTCTTAGAGGCAGGCAGGGCGATTGGTGAGCCAGCCAATCAGTGAGCGGCGGGTGGGGCAAGCCTGGTGCGGACGGGCGGAGGGAGGGAGCTGGAACCGGTTCAAAACGACACTGTAGATTTGTGGAACCTCTTCTATAGAAGAGGTTAGAACTGGCAGGAACCCACCCCTGTTGAACACTGATAAAAATGAAGTCACAACTTCAAAAACTGAAGCACACCCACAAGCCTCCCACCCATCAGAGAGGCACTCTTGCATAGATCCATGAAAAGGGCAGAGACCTCGATTGTGTGCCTGCCTACGAAATTCCAGCGAACAGAAAAGGTGCCTTTGAAAGGTGGCAAAATTTATATTTCCGTTCCCTTGGCAACCGAAATTCTACCCTCCAAAAACGGAGGCAAGGACGCGGAATCCAGGAAAAAAAAGGAAGGAAACGTTCGAATGGCTTACGGAGACAGCTTCCAGGATTTGTTTCACCACGTGGGCTGCATCCCTCTCGCTGTAAAACCCCCTCTCCACAATCCTGCAGAGAAGAAACAGCATGCAGTTTTTATATATATATATATATGCAATATATGTGCCTTCACCCTGCACAGCCAGCCTGATTGCCAGTTTGTAAATCTGCTTTGCGGGGGGGAGAAATGCTTAAAAATAAATAAGCCTGTGGGTGTACTAGTTTCTTTTCTGCTGCTTTAATGTGTGGGGGGGAATCTTTGCAGCAGAGAGGCAGGAATGGCAGGTTGCTAGGCAACCAGCACATTCCTCTTCCTGGTGGATGCAAAAGGGAGAACGCTGCAGGGGTTGCTAGGCAACTATTCACACATTGCCTCCTCCCTAGTCCTCCGTCCCAGGACTGCATAGTTTAATAGAGCAATCTGTTCAATTCAAATGTCTTCTTTTTTTTACAAAAGAAAAAAATGCCGATGAACGTCGTTTAGAAAGAAGTGATCCTCTTTATTTCTTATTCTTCCTGTATGAGGGAGATTTTCCATAGGCCAGTGTTTCTCAACCTTGTCAACTTGAAGGTGTCTGGACTTCAACTCCCAGAATTCCCCAGCCAGCATTCGCTGGCTGGGGAATTCTGGGAGTTGAAGTCCAGACACCTTCAAGTTGACAAGGTTGAGAAACACTGCCATAGGCCTTGGGAGATGGAAGGGAAAACCTTGGGAGGCAGAAGGGAAGGGGGGTGGGATCCAGTTTTGGTCACCATCAGAGATGGGTTCCTACTGGTTCGGCCCGGTTCGGCCAAGTAGGTAATAACTCGGCCGGACACACGCCCGAACCAGTTCTATGCTCAGCGCCGCCATCTTGATTTTCTGTTCTGTTCATGCGCAGAACAATCTTCACTGGAAAAATGTATTTTTTCCCTTTTCTAATGTTGTGTGCATGCGCAGATCTTTTAAGGTGCAAATGCGCACGGGTGCATTTTTGCACGCTGAACTGGTAGTAATGCTGGCAGGAACCCACCCCTGGTCGCCATGATGTAAAAAAAGATGTTGAGGCTCTAGATAGAGAAGAGCAACAAAGGACTGGAAGCTAAAACTTATAAAGAACAGTTGCAGGAACTGGATATGTCTAGTTTAATGCAAAGAAGGATTAGGGGAGGCGTGATAGCAGTCTTCCGATATCTCGGGGAGAGGGAGTCAAACTATTCTCCAAAGCATCTCAGGGCAGGACAAGAAGCAATGGGTGGAAACTAATCAAGAAAAAAGCAACTTAGAACTAAGAAAAAAAAATCCTGACTCTTAGAACAATCAATCAGTGGAACAGCTTGCCTCCAGAAGTTGTGAATGTTCCAACACGGGGAGTTTTGAAGAACAGGTTGGACAACCGTTTGTCTGAAATGGTATAAGTTTTCCTGTCTGAGCAGGAGGTTGGACTAGAAGACCTCCAAGGTCCCTTCCAGTTCTGTTCTGGTTCTGATTCTGACCATTTGAAAGCCACCTTTTGTAGTTATAAGGAAAAGGTCTTGGGAAACGGAAGGAAAACCTTGGGAAATAGAAGGGAAGGTCTTAGGGGCAGAAGGAAAAGGCCTTGGGAGACAGAAGGGAAATCTTGGGAGTCAGAAAGGAAAGTCCTGGGAGCAAAAGGCATTGGGAGACAGAAGGAAAAGGCATTGGGAGACAGAAGGGAAATCTTGGGAGACAGAAGGGAAGGTATTAGGGGCAGAAGGGAAAGGCCTTGGGAGACAGAAGGGAAGGTATTAGGGGCAGAAGGGAAAGGCCTTGGGAGACAGAAGGGAAGGTATTAGGGGCAGAAGGGAAAGGCCTTGGGAGACAGAAGGAAAAGGCCTTGGGAGACAGAAGGGAAATCTTGGGAGTCAGAAGGGAAAGTCCTGGGAGCAAAAGGCATTGGGAGACAGAAGGAAAAGGCATTGGGAGACAGAAGGAAAAGGCCTTGGGAGACAGAAGGAAAAGGCCTTGGGAGACAGAAGGGACGGTATTAGGGGCAGAAGGGAAAGGCCTTGGGGGACAGAAGAGAAATCTTGGGAGTCAGAAGGGAAAGTCCTGGGAGCAAAAGGCATTGGGAGACAGAAGGAAAAGGCATTGGGAAAGAGAAGAAAGACCTGCAGCCTAGACAACCAAAATAAGCAAGGGTATCTCAGCCCACAGATAGGGGGAAGGCTTGGAAAGCTTTCCAGAAGGGCCATCCCTAGTTTTTTTTTTTTTTTTTTTGAAAAGTAAAAGGAAAGGAAGGGAGAAATATTTTTAGATTTGCAAAATTCTATTAAGACAACCTTACAATAAAGTTAGAGTTGATATTCATTGTTGTGCTTCTTGTCTGGACTACCTCAAAGGGCTAACAGCGTCACAGATTTAAAAAGGGGATGTGGGCTTTGTGTCTTGATTTTTTATGCCGTCTCCCCCACCTTTCCTCCATTAAATATTCACAGAAAACAGGGGGGGGGGACATCTGCTTTGCAGGATTTTTTTTTTCAAGTTCCCATGAGCCCTGATTTCCTGGTGGTCTCCTATCCATAACTAACTAGGCTTCATCCCGATTAGCTTTTCAAAATCAGTCAAAATCAGGCATGAAAGGCTGGAGGGGGGGGGGGCTTTCTTTACATATATCCGAGTGATTGCTATTGCTAGTTACTCTTAATCTCTACTAATGACTAGATATTCATAGAAATTTATCTGGCTTCTTATAGAATTACTCCGTGACTTGGCTTTCCACCCTCTCCATATCACTGGCTAATTCTATTCCTCTTGCTGCCATCCATTTCATATTTTCATTTCATGCCTGGCTTGCAATGGCCCTTCTCAAACATCATGATTAATTGCTCATCCCAATGGGTCACGGCCACCCATCATATTTATTTTCCAAGAAGGACTCTAGGTTGTAGGTTAAGCTGCAAGCTATTTGAAAACACAGACAATGCTGGAATCTCTCATTTCCCTTTGCAACTGCTTGAACCGGCCATCCATCGGCTATTTGGGTCAGTCCTGCCTGGGGAAAGAGGCTGGGGCTTTCGGTTGGGTTCCCGCAACATGCTAAACCCAGGTTAAACCAAGAGCAGAGATTCAACTTAGAAATAAGGACGAATTTTCTGATAGTGAGAACAATCAACTAAAGGAACAGAAGCTGCCTTCAGAAGTTGTGGGAGCTTCATCACTGAAAGCGTTTAAGAGACTGGACTGCCATTAATGGTGTAGGGTCTCCCACTTGGGCAGGGGGGTGGGTTGGACTAGATGACCTACAAGTTCCCTTCCAACTCTGTTATTCTGTTATTTCCCCTTTAGCTCTGTAGGTAAAAAAACTTAAAAAAAAAACCTTAAACAAATTAAAGTAAGGTCAATCAAGGAAGCCTGGCTAGTCAGACACATTTATGTCCATCAATTCTATTTAAAAAAATTACCGGTAACTATCTCCATTTTCAGCAAGAGCTGAAGCCAGAAAGGAACAGGATAGAAGGAAAGCTAAGGAAATTAGAGCTTAGAGACTGCTTGTGAATTAAACCAAGCACCTTTCCTGCGTCCCAAACACATCTTTTTTCCCCATGGTAACAAATTGCTCTCCTTTCCTTTGTTCAATTAGTCATCCTTAATTAAGAATCTGCCAATTAAGCCAAGGTTTCTCCTGTGTTACCTGTCAAACAGCTCACCACCTGTCACCAACTCAAGGATTAGCGTGATCTCTGTGGGGGTTTCGAAGATGTCTTTGAGTTTGATCTAAAAGCAAGTGGGAAGAAATAGAGGAGGATGAATAACTTTGATCTAAAAGCTTTGCAGAAAGGATGAAAAAAAACAACGGAAATTCCAAATATTTACACTTTTCCATGGCCAAGCACAGGGGAGAAATCCAGCAGGTTCTGACAGGTTCTGGAGAACCGGTAGAGGAAAATTTGAGTAGTTTGGCGAACTGGCAAATACCACCTCTGGCTGGCCCCAGAGTGCGGAGGGAATGGGGATTTTGCAGTATCCTTCTCCTGGAGTGGAGAGGGAATGGGGATTTTGCAGTATCCTTCCTCTAGAGTGGGGAGGGAATGGGGATTTTGCAGTATCCTTCCCCTGCCAGGCCCACCAATCCATACCCACAGAACCGGTAGTAAAAAAAATTGAATTTCACCACTGGCCAGGCACCACTGAAAAATGAGCATTTGAAGATATCATGCAGAAAGAAACCTTCATCTGTTTGATTTTATGACTTTATAGGCGTCAACGTTAGAGGTTGGCAAATTTTTTAATTTAGGGTTATCAATTTCACAGGTTCATTGTGCCCTTTGGGTTGAAATTAAGAATATTTTCAAAACTGTACTAAAATCTCTATCCATATTGCAATTTTAATTTCGATGTAACAATCACAATGGGGACCAGAGTTTCCATTGTTAAGCAAGTTGGTTGTTAAGTGAGTTGTGCCTGCTTTTATAACCTTTTTGGCCATGGGTGTTAAGCGAATCACTGAAGTTGTTAAGTGAAAGATGCAATTGTTAAGCAAATCCAGCTTTCCCCATTGGCTTTGCTTGTTGGAAGCCCGCTGGGAAAATTGTAAAGAGCGATTTCAGGAATACATGCCAGTTGTCAAGCACCCGAATTTTGATCATGTCACTGTGAAAATGCTGTGACAGTCATAAGTATGAGGACTGATCATAAGCCACTTTTTTTCAGTGCCATAGTACTTCAAACAGTCACTAAAAATGGTTGTAAGTCAAGGGCTCTAGGTAGTACACTTTCTCTAAATATAAGATAGATAAGATGTATGTCATGATTTATAATCATGATTTATCACTTGTTACTTGTATGTACATTAAGAGCTTATGCGCCAAAGGCAAATTCCTTGTGTGTCCAATCACATTTGGCCAATAAAGGATTCTATTCTGTTCTGTTCCGTTCCGTTCTATTAGCTTTATACACATTTTGTTTGCCTTTTATCTCTTTTGCAAACAATTTTCCCTAACAGGTCTTTTTCTATTTTTCTCAAATGTTCTTTGTAACCTGGCACATTTTGAGAACTGGGAATTTAAAATGACGATTCAGTTTTATTTTGGGAATTTTGCTGCAAAAAGCTGATATTAGATCAGTTTTCATTCAGATGCAAATTGCACGATTTTCTCACCAATAATGATTCAGACACCTAAGCTGTTTTGATTTGATTTTTTTTAAAAAGAAAGTGCTAATTTATATTAAAAAGACCAAACTGAATTGTCAGCTGGGCCCTTCTATTGGGAGACCGCAAATAATATGTCGTTCGGTGGAATCTCCGCTCTGACCTGGAACAATGGTGTGTCAGAGACACTACAAGAAAGTGATGCGAACTGGCTGAATCCCACCACTGGATAGAACGGAATGGGAATGGGAATGGGATAGGATAGGATAGGATAGGATAGGATAGGATAGGATAGGATAGAATAGAATAGAATAGAATATTCTTTATTGACCAAGTGTGATTGGACAAACAAGGAATTTGTCTCTGGTGCATAACCTCTCAGTGTGCATACAAGCAATAAAGTGATAAATCATAAGATACCAACAGGAGTATGTAATAGGAAACATGAGATGAGTAATAGTAATGCCGTCCTACCTACCACATGGTTAGATATCCTTAGGCATGAGACAGTGCTATGGGAATTATAAGTTTAGGACAGTGAACACATGGAGGAACCACCGTATTTGCTTAATGACTGTACTGTTTGCTTTAAGACTACAGCATTCACTTAATGACCATTGCAAAAAAAATCATATAATCAAGTTGGTCACATGGCTGACTTATGACTGTCATGACATATGACAGAAAATCTGTGCTCCATAATGGTTGTAAGTCAAGGACTACCTGTAAACACCTAAAGCAAACAACAGTATTCACTGTTACCCACGATGGAAGCAAAAATTGGATTTTGAAGAAGCGGAACAGGAAGTGTTGATGTTTTTGAATTTTGCCTTTAGACAGCTGTTATGGACAGGCTAAAAATAAAGGGATCAGCAAACAAATCAATTCAGAGGTCTCAGTCATGGTACAGATGACCAAATTATCATACTATGGATGCATTTTCAGCTCTCTAGCAGAGGCGCTACTTCTGGGAAAGCTGGAAGGAAAGAGAAGAAAAGGAGGGGAAGCAGGAAAATGGAAGGATTCTGTTACAGAGATGATGGGTGCCATAATGGGCCAGGTTGAGGAAAGATAAATTTATTTGCCAAAAAAGCCAACACAGTTCTAGGCTGTATAAACAAAGGGATAGAATCAAGATCCCATGATGTGTTAATACCACTTTATAATGCCTTGGTAAGGCCACACTTGGAATACGGGATCCAGTTTTGGTCGCCACGATGTAGAAAAGATGTGGAGACTCTAGAAAGAGTGCAGAGAAGAGCAACAAAGATGATGAGGGGACTGGAGACTAAAACATATGAAGAACGGTTGCAGTAACTGGGTATGTCTAGTTTAATAGAAAGAAGGACTAGGGGAGACATGATAGCAGTGTTCCAATATCTCAGGGGTTGCCACAAAGAAGAGGGAGTCAAGCTATTCTCCAAGGCACCTGAGGATAGAACAAGAAGCAATGGGTGGAAACTAATCAAGGAGAGAAGCAACTTAGAACTGAGGAGAAATTTCCTGACAGTGAGAACAATTAATCAGTGGAACAGCTTGCCTCCAGAAGCTGTGAATGCCCCAACACTGGAAGTCTTTAAGAAGATGTTGGATAGCCATTTCTCTGAAACAGTATAGGGTTTCCTGCCTAGGCAGGGGGTTGGACTAGAAGACCTCCAAAGTCCCTTCCAACTCTGCTATTGTATTGTATTGTATCCCTGTGGATGCTAAGAGTTGACACCAACTTGCGGGCTAGTCCTCGACCTACCAATTTTCCATGAAAATAATAGCAATAGCAATAGCAGTTAGACTTATATACCGCTTCATAGGGTTTTCAGCCCTCTCTAAGCGGTTTACAGATTTTTTAGCAAATTGAGTCAGCATATTGCCCCCACAGTCTGGGTCCTCATTTCACCCACCTCGGAAGGATGGAAGGCTGAGTCAACCTTGAGCCGGTGAGATTAGAACCGCTGAACTGCAGATAACAGTCAGCTGAAGTGGTCTGCAGTACTGCACCCTAACCACTGCACCATCTCGGAGGGGTCTTATATATTTTTTGTTCCAAAAGATGCATTAGGGCTTATTTTTCTGGTTAGGTCTTATTTTGGGGAAAATACGGTACTAACTGCATCCGTCTGGCTGACGATCTTATTTTGGGGGTAGGAGCATCCTGAAAAATCATGCTAGGTCTAATTTTCCAGTTGGATCTTATTTTCAGGGAAACAGGTTACAACCATTTGCTTTGTGACCGTTCAAAATTACAACAGCACTCAAAATAATGTCCTGTGACCATTGCAGCATCCCCATGGTCATGTGACCAAAATCCAGGCATTTGAGAACTGGCCGATATTTATGACAGTTGTACTTTTTCAGGGTTACCATTTGTAATCTTTCCAGCTGGCTTCCAACAAGCAAAGTCAATGCGGGAAGTCGAATGTGTTTAATGACCACCTGATTCACTTAAGAACTGCAGTGATTCACTTAACAACAGTGGGGAAAAATGGCCATGTAATGGGGCAGAACTCACTGTCTTGCTTAGCAAAAGAAATTGCGGGTTGAATTATAGTTGTCAATTCGAGGTCTATCTGTAATCCATCAATCAAAGCATCACCTGTGGATCACTGCAAGGTGTTGGTGGGAAAGAGCAACGTACTGTACTAGCTGGATACCCATGCCTCCTGGCGAAACTATGTGATTGGCCAATGCCGGAGAAATCTGGGACAGTCCGGTTCAATCCATCGACTCAGTGGTGGTCAGTAATTGAAACACATAAGAGAATATCGCTCCTGCTGCCTTGAGTTCGGAAACAATTTTATAAGTGGAAAGCATAGATATTTTGGTGAGGTACCGGCATTTAGTACTGTAAGGAGCCCCAGACTGCTCCTGAGTGAAGGAGTGGAACTTCTTCCAGTTTGAACTGAGATAATGGAATGCGAGGCAACTGGCAGTTGGAACAGAGTTCTTTTCAGGTGGGGAGGGGGAGTAGAATATCTAATTTCTTAGCATCAGAGCGTGCTAATATAAGGCAACTGGCAGTTGGAATAGAGTTATTTTCAAGTGGGGAGGGGGAGTAGAACTCCTTAGCATCAGAGCGTGTTAACTACTATATTAAAAAATACTAGTGATCTGATGATCATTTTGAAAAATCCTTTCTTAGCGTGCAGCTAGAAGCCAAGAGGAACATACGTGTCAAATTTCAAGTTTGTAGGCTTTACGGTTCTGGAGATTTTGTGATGAGTGAGTGATATTTGGCTTTTATATATAGCCATGATGGCGAACCTATGGCACGCGTGCCAGAAGTGGCATGCAGAGCCTTCTCTGTGGGCACGTGCCGTCACCCCAGCTCTGCCAGTTGGTCATCAGGTTTCCAAGGCACACATGCACACCAGCCAGCACTCTGGTGTGTGCGTGTGCACGCCCATGCGTGCGCCTTTTAGTTTGGGCACTGTGCCTAAAAGGTTCGCCATCACTGGCATACAGTATACGATAATGAGAAAAACACACACACAGTACAACTGAAACAAACAGCCATACGCACATTTTATAGGAAGTATTATACATACTGCATAACTGCAACTCAAAAATCAATGGAAGGCATAAACCATTTTTAAAAAATGTTGCCTGGAAGCAATTTTGATGGGTTTTTAGCCAGCATATATATCATAATGTTTTTATATTTATTATAAGTATACATGAATATTATATTTGATCTAAATATACCAAACAGACGTCAAAAGGTTTAATTATTTTGAGGCTTAGGCTTAGCAACAAAGGAAGTAAATCACAAGATTATTGAAAGATTCCCAGCTGTCAAGGCAACCTGAAATCACAGCTTTTTGTATTCTTTATGACAATACAATGAAGCTAAAACCCAGAGCCTATTAGGGGAGAGGGAAATATTTGCAACCGCCCTTCAAATTTTCTCTTTCTAGCTAACCCTCCCTCCCTCCCAGAAAATTGTTCCATAATAGTTTCTTAAGATGTTAGTGACACTGTGAATTTCATACCACTTTAATCATTACTTCCCCAGCTCAGGGTGCTACGTTCAGTGATCCTACAATAACAGTCACACCAGGAAGAGGCTTAATGCTTCCTTCTAATACATGGCTCTGCAATCTTTTTCTTATTAACTTCAAAAGTTTGCAATCCTGTTATCACTTTCTATCAGCCGAACGCTGGCAGCAGAAGGGAAAGTTACACGTCGCGAGGGTAAACAATGAAATGAAATTTCTCATCTTCTCCCTCTCTCTTTCTTTTTATGGAACAAACAAAGAAATTTGTACAGAGAAGAAAAAACAACCTTGATTTAAAAAAAAATACAAAAGAAAACAAAGAAAAGGTGGGATTTTATTGTTCGTGCAAGAAACTACGGCAGATCGGTAACTATGTACTAGGAGAAAGAAATTCATACTGTTTGGTAGATTCTCAGGGGCCCTGCGTAGAATCAATCATTTTGCCAAGGAAGAGGGGGAGAGAGAGAGAGATAAAAGGATAGAGAGACGGATGGATAAAAAGATAGAAGATAAATGATTGTTAGAGAGATAGAGGACGGACCTATCTGATGATACATTAATATGTGGATAGAAGATAGATAGACTGACAGACACATAGAATCGATGATGGATGGATAGAATCGATGATAGCTAACTAGATGATAGACAGACAGAAAGACAGACAGACAGAGACAGGCAGGCAGACAGCAGGCAGACAGACAGACTGATCATGATCTTGGTGTCATACTGGACATCTCAATGAAAATCCAGAGTGCAACAGCTATCATTCATTTATTGATTAAATTTATTTGCTGCCCATCTCGCTGTCTTATGACTCTGGGGAGCTTACAATGTATTAAAAAGGACCCCATGTTTGGAATCATGAAGAAGGGAATTGATAATAGAAATGCCGATTATGGTCTCCTGTACTGAAGAGGAATATTTTAGAGCTGGAAGAGATGTAAAAGTGGTGTGTGTGTGTGTGTGTGTGTGTGTGTGTGTGTGTACCGTACATATGTATGTATGTATTTATTATGTATGGATCTGTAGGTACAGTATATATGTATGTATGTATGTATGTATATAGCAGGGGTGGGTTCCTGCCAGTTCTAACCTCTTCTATAGAAGAGGTTCCACAAATCGACAGTGCCCTTTAGAACCGGTTCCAGCTCCCTCCCCCCACCCATCTGCACATCATCAAGATGAAGAGCAAGAGGAGGAATTCTGGGAGTTGAAGTCCACAAGTCTTAAAGCTGTCAAGTTTGAACACTCCTGGGTTTTTTTTTTCCTAAAGGGTTAGGGGTGCAAAGGTTTTGTAACTTGACAGCTTTAAGACGCACACTTCAAATGCCAGAGTTTCTGAGCCAACATTTTGGTTGCTAAGCAAAAGTTTCACCACATTTTACAAGTTGGCCATGCCCACCCAGTCACATGACTGCCAAACCACTCCCACTCAGTCACATGGCTGGCAAGCCACCCCCACCCGGTCACATGGCCAGCAAGCCACTCCCACAAAGCAGGCCACACTTACAAGAAGAGGTTCTAAAAAATTTTGAAACCCACCATAGGTATATAGCCAGAGGTGGGCTGCTCCTGGTTAGGCCCAGATCGGCCGAACTGGTAGTAGTGGTGGTGGCGGGAGGCTCCGCCTGGACGTTTCTGCACATGTGCAGAAGCGGTGTGCGCGCATGTCAGAACCGGTAGTAAAAAAATTGGAAACCCACCATTGTATATAGCATGTGCATATGTGTTATGTATGAATACACTTTTGAGAGCAGACAACAGAATTTCATTTTTAATGTGTGCCAGTGTGCTCAGAGTAAAACATGACAAGAAAGGTTATCTAAAAGGAACCCAAAGAGACACTTGCGGAAGCATCTTCCTGTAGGGAAAGAATTAAGCCACTACAGCTTGCTGACCATTCAGAATTGTGACGGACCTCCCCAGGGTTACTTACAACCCAGATTCAAAGTTCTCACAGCTGGACTTTCCAACAGTCACGTGACTGTAGTTTGGACACTCGGCAACAGGAAATCAGGAGATGGGGGGGGGGCCCTCAGCATGTCACGAAAATAAACCAAATATGACTACCAATGTAAGCTAACCATCTTAACTACTACAGAGATCAGTTACTTACAATATTTGGATGGGAGAGCCTCAGCAAAACTCCAATTTCAGTTCTGACAATTTTCTTGTCAATCTGCAAAGAAGAACAATAACAATAATGTTGCTATACAGGTGGCCCTCAACTTGCGACCATAATGGAGCCCAACATTTAGGTTGCTATGTGAGACAATGGTTAAGTGAGTTTTGCCCCATTTTACTCCCATTCCCCACCATCCTGTCAGAGCTGAAGACGTTTCTTGGATGAGAAACGAAAGAAAAAAAACAAGAAAGTCCAGTTGCCTCCAGAGAAAAAGCATCTTTGATGGGTTTAGTCTTCTGAGCTTGCAGAACTCATGCTGGAGTCCATCTTCAGGGAATGTGGGTTATTTTATGCATAGTATTTATGTGACGTCTGGTTGTGTGTGGCTTTTCATTTGTCGACTGGAGTGTTGATGGTCGGCTATTAAGTCCTTGGCTCTTGTTTTCTTGTGTTGCCAAATCTTCAGCTCCTAAGCAGCTGATAAGAAATTCCTCTGCATCCTTCCATTCAGCTCTCAAGAGGGATTTTGAGCTTCCTGCCTGCTTGGATTTCAGCTGCTGAGATCCAAGGAGGCATGGATAGGCAGGGACCACTTCCAGCCAGCCCCAAAAGATGAGAGGGAGTCCTCTTGACAGACACCATCAACTTGCAACCTTTCCCGCTGGCTTCCCCACTGACTTTTTGGGGAAACCAGGAGAGAAGATTGCAAATAGTGATCACGTTGCCAATTGCCAATTGATTGTAAGTGTGAACAGGTTGAGAGACCCCTGATTGTGATCATGTGGCTGCAGCTCTGTGCGTGTGTGCGTGCACGCAACATTTTGCAAAAGTCAGAAGTGCGTTAGTGGCCATAAAGCACCTTTTCCAAAGCCGTTGTAATTTCAAACAGCCATTAGGTGATCGGTTGTTAAATGAGGACTGTTGGTCATAACAGAATCTTGGAAATCTGGCAGGATTTCCCCTTCCTTCCCTTCTCTTACAAGGTTAAGGCAGAGACACTTTAAATTTGTTTCTAATGTTCTATTTCTGTCCTGGGATTAAATCATGTACCGCTATCATGTACATTTTCCAAGGTCACGTCTGTGATTCTCTATAGTACTATATTTCCATTATTTGTAATTTAATAAGATACTGAGGACTCCAGATTTTGGAAGCCAAAAGGTTGGCTGAGTCTCCTACAAACATTGGAAGAAAAAATACGTATCTAAAAATGATTTACAGATTTACTTCTCTTTCCAGTAAGAGGGCAAGGAAGATGATTTTTCAGCAATAAAAACAACATTTGGGCAATTATTATTCTTTCGAATATAATCTGCCAGGCTCTTTTAATCTTTTTTTTTTTTTGAAGTATTGTGTTTGAAGTTATTCCATTAACGGAATATTGCTAATGTTGTAAACATGTGTACTTCTCTTGTGCTCATTAACTTTGTATAATAAGATTTGGTTGTTTTAAAATGACATTTGAAACCAGAGTATCTTGGGGAACTTACACAGAGCCTCGGGGCATCTGTAGTGGGGTGTATGTGTGTGTCTAAGAGTCGAAATGATGGTTGTGATTGTGTGGTTATTAATCCTGCAGCAGAGGTGGTATTCAGACAGTTCTGACCGGTTCTGGCGAACCAGTAGCGGAAATTTTGAGTAGTTCGGAGAACCAGCAAATACCACCTCTTGCTGGCTCCGCCCCCATCTATTCGCTGCCTCCAGAGTCCCAGATGTTTGGCTGGGTCTTCTTCTGTTGCCCTGCACAGGAGAACAGAGCTGGAAAGTAGGTTAGTGGGGTGGGGAGGGAATGGGGATTTTACAGTATCCTTGCCCTGGAGTGGGGTGGGGTGGGGTGGGAAGGGATTGGGGATTTTGCGGTATCCTTCCCCTGCCATGCCCACCAAGCCATGCCCACAGAATTAGTAGTAAAAATTTTTGAATCCCACCACCTGCAGCCACCATTTCCCCAAACTCACCTGTGACCTTGCAATGAATTACCATTAAGACGCTGATGATATACAATTATAGAATAAAAGTAGTCCTCAATTTTCAACGAAAATTAAGACCAGAATTTCCATTGCTAAACAAGGCAGCTGTTCAGTGAATCGTACCCGATTTTATGAACTTTCTTGCAATGATTGTTAAAGTGAATCACTCCAATTGTTAAATGACAAGCCGTCGTTAAACAAACTTGGCTTCGGTCATTGAATTTGCTCGTCGGAGGCTGGCTGGGAAGGTTGCAAACGGCAGTCACATGACCCCCAGAACACTACAACCATAGCAAATCATGCCAGTTACTAAGTGCCCAAATTTTCATCACATGATTGTGGGGATGCTGTGGTGGTCGTAAGTGTGAGGACTTTTCCCCCCAGTGATGTTGTAATTTCAAATGGTTACTAAACTAATGTTTGTAAGTAAGAGAACCCGCTGTATTTTTGTCTGGTGTTAGTTTTGTGTCTTTTGCATTGTTCTTTGTTATTAAACGGTTTAACGATTGTAAACTCCTTAAGAGTCATTGAGAATTGGGCGTATACATTTAATAAATTATTATTACTGTATTATTACTGTATTATTATTGTATACTTTATTCATTAAATATGAAACTCAGTCAACTGAACATTCAAAAATGCGTCACAAATACCACTGCATGGTTGATACGGGGTTGCTGCCAGCATCCTAGGTATCAACCAAGTAACTTCTTAAAATGTAGGATGTTTCAAGTAGCGCAGTTTTTTACACTGGTGTTATTGCAGGAATCTGCAATTTGTTGATGTATCTTATAAAATTCTTGGACATGGTACCAAGTGCCATTATTATTATTATTATTATTATTATTGTACAATTGTATCACAGCGGCCAGTTGTTTCGCCGGATTTGGCATTGGTTACTAGTCGGGCCCCACCCAGGGGCCTAGGACGTCGTAACGTATTTTCGTAATATGCGTGCAGATCCAAGCAGTGCGGCTTTTTGCATTTGACTGATGGTGATTTTGTCAATTTTTAACTGTTTTAAATGTAATTCCAGTGCTTTTGGAATAGCACCCAGTGTGCCAATTACCACTGGAATTACCACTGCTGGTTTGTGCCATAGTCGTTGAATTTCGATTTTTAAGTCCTGGTATCTTGCGATTTTTTCATGTTCCTTCTCGGCGACCCTGCTATCACCTGGTATTGCAATGTCTATGATTGTGACCTTATTTTTCTCAACCAGTGTGATGTCTGGTGTATTATGCGCCAGTATTTTGTCGGTTTGTATACGGAAATCCCACAAGATCTTGACCATCTGATTTTCGGTGACTTTTTCAGGCTGATGTTCCCACCAGTTTGTTGCTGTTTTAATATTATAATTTTTGCACAAATTCCAATGGATCATTTGTGCTACTGAATTGTGCCGCAATTTATAATCAGTCTGCGTGATTTTTTTACAGCAGCTGAGTATATGATCAACAGTTTCATCAGCTTCTTTGCAAAGTCTGCATTTGGCATCATCAGAGGATTTTTCGATTTTGGCCTTAATGGCATTTGTGCGGATAGCTTGTTCTTGCGCAGCCAGGATTAGTGACTCTGTTTCTTTCTTTAATGTACCTGTTTTTAACCATAACCAAGTTTGTTCACTGTCCACTTTATCTTTTATTTTTTCCAGAAATTGACCATGCAGTGCTTTGTTCTGCCAACTCTCCATTCTTGATTTTATCACATCTTTTCTGTATTCTTGTTTTGTCTGTTGGGCCTTCAGTAGATTTTTGTTCTTTACTTCGATTAATAGATGTTCTTGAGTGTCTTTTAAATAATCAGCCAGTGCATGTTTTTCTTCTTCAACTGTTTGCTTCACTTGTAATAATCCTCTGCCACCTGATTTTCGGGGCAGATATAGTCTATCAGTATCACCACGTGGATGTAAACTGTAGTGTATTGTCATTAGTTTCCTGGTTTTTCGGTCCAAAAGGTCCAAATCAGCTTGTGTCCAGTTAACTATGCCAGCTGTGTATCTTATAACTGGTATTGCCCAGGTATTTATGGCCTTGATTGTATTTCCACCATTCAATTTAGATTTTAAAATTTTCCTAACTCTGTTGGTGTACTCTCGCCTGACAATAGTTTTTACTTCTCCATGCTTGATGTTATCCAACTGCAGAATGCCTAAGTATTTGTAGGCTTCATTTTCTTTGCATTTAATTAGTTGGCCATTGGGCATTTCAATTCCCTCAGATGCAGTGATTTTGCCCCTTTTTATGGATACAGTGGCGCATTTTTCCATGCCAAACTGCATTGAAATATCGGTGCTGAATACTCGGACTGTATTTGTCAATGATTGGATTTCTATTTCTGACTTTCCATAGAGTTTCAAATCATCCATATATAGTAAATGCGAAATTTTTTCAGCTTTTTTGGCTGTTTGGTAGCCTAATTTCATTTTTTTTAAGATTACTGATAGTGGGATCATTGCGATGATGAAGAGAAGAGGTGAAAGTGAATCACCTGGAAAATTCCTCGCTTGATATTAACCATTCCGTAGCTCTCATTCCCTACTGCCAACTCAGTTCTCCATTGTTTCATTGCCTTTTCAGTAAAGGATGTAATATTTTTGCTAATGCCAGTTGTTTCTAAGCATTTTATGATCCAACTATGTGGCAGTGAGTCAAATGCCTTTTTGTAATCAATCCAGACCATATTCAAGTTCGTTTTTCTGTTCTTACAATTTTCTAATATCATTTTATCAATTAGAAGCTGATCTTTTGTGCCCCTGCTCCTTCTTTTGTTGCCTTTTTGCTCTACTGGCAAGATGTTGTTTGTTTCCAAATAATCCATCATGTTATCTGCAATAATGCCTGTGAGTAATTTGAAGGTTGTTGGTAAGCATGTTATTGGTCTATAGTTTTCAGGTGTTGTTCCTTTAGTTGGATCTTTCTGAATCAAGTATGTTTTTCCAGTTGTCAACCATTCATCAATTTGGCCCTTTTGTAAAATTTCATTCAGTTGCCTGGCCAATATTGCATGTAAACTGGTCAGATATTTGAGCCAGAAACCATGTAATTGGTCCTTTCCAGGTGATGTCCAATTCTTTACCTTTTTAACTCGATTTTTGATCATCTCAGTTGTTATTTCTAATACTTGCATTTGTTTGTTGCCAATGCTTTTCTCAAAGTCATGTATCCACTTTGCTTCCTTGTTGTAGTCCTTTGCATTTTCCCACAATTCTTTCCAGAATTCAACTGTGGCCTGCTTTTCTGGTTTTTCACTTTTGGTGTCACCATTCACATTAAGACTTTGATAAAAACACCGTTGGTCTGATCGAAATTGCTGATTTTGTTTATATTGGATGATTCGTGCCTCATATCTTTCAATTTTTCTAGCTGTTGCTGTTATCTGCTGTTTTACAATCTCTACAGCTTCATTGATGTTTCTTGTATCCAATCTATATCTTCTGATTAGCCGATCTATGATTTTGTTGTTTTTAAGCCGTTGCTCATGCATGTTCTTTAAGTTACTAGCATCTGCCCTTAATTTTTTGATTTTTTGTTCTAGACGGATTTTCCACTTTGGCTTTGATGCTTTTTCTGTTGTGTGACTAGGTACTTTAATTTTAATGCCTAGTTCGTTAGTGACTATTACAGCTGCGCTGTACATTAACTGGTTTGTTTCCAAGATGGATCCCGGTTCAATTGTTGAAAACACTGCATTAACCATTTTCATGATAGGGGCCAAAATTTTCTTAGGCACAGTTTTTAGTGATGGTAAACGTTGCCTTTCCTCATTAAGCAGAAAATGCTCCATGATCTTATCCTTCAATTCTTTTTGTTTTTGAGTTAGTTCATCAGTTGGTTCAGTGATAACTGGTTCTAGTGGTGGTGATGTTATTTCCTCCCTGAGAGCTTCTTCTGGGAGTTCTACTATAGTGTCTTTAGTTGTGTCTTGAATATCAGTTATTTCCGCTTGTGATATTGTTTTTTGGGTTTTGCAATTTGCCTGAATTTCCTCATGTTCAACTTCACTAAACACTTTATTCCGTATAATAAATCGCCTTTGATCTGCTAGTCGTTGTTCACTAACATTTGAATCTGGATATTGTTGTTTCCATAATTCATACATTCGCTTTAAATATCCTCTTTTTTCTGGCTCTGAGTTGTAGTAACAGGCCATTATGGCACGGTTTTCATCTGCACTATATTTTTGTCGTTTTGTTGGCTGGTCCACTTGTAGCCCACTTGTCGACGAATGTCCAGGGACCCCAACATCCGCCGCGGCCCTTGTTAACCCGCGCGACGACCGATGCGGTATGGAATTCTTATTCGTTTTTTTCACCATATTGTATGGGTTGGCGGGGGTTTTTTTACGGGACCAGATGCCAACCTGATCCCAACCTTCCTCCTTTCTCATCCGGGCTTGGGACCGGCAAAGGCGGAGTTATTATTATTATTATTATTATTATTATTATTATTATACAATTGTATCACAGCGGCCAGTTGTTTCGTCGGATTTGGCATTGGTTACTAGTCGGGCCACACCCAGGGGCCTAGGACGTCGTAACATATTTTCGTAATATGCGTGCAGATCCAAGCAGTGCGGCTTTTTGCATTTGACTGATGGTGATTTTGTCAATTTTTAACTGTTTTAAATGTAATTCCAGTGCCTTTGGAATAGCACCCAGTGTGCCAATTACCACTGGAATTATCACAGCTGGTTTGTGCCATAGTCGTTGGATTTCGATTTTTAAGTCCTGGTATTTCGCGATTTTTTCATGTTCCTTCTTGGCGACCCTGCTATCACCTGGTATTGCGATGTCTATGATTGTGACCTTATTTTTCTCAACCAGTGTGATGTCTGGTGTATTATGCGCCAGTATTTTGTCGGTTTGTATACGGAAATCCCACAAGATCTTGACCATCTGATTTTCGGTGACTTTTTCAGGCTGATGTTCCCACCAGTTTGTTGCTGTTTTAATATTATAATTTTTGCACAAATTCCAATGGATCATTTGTGCTACTGAATTGTGCCGCAATTTATAATCAGTCTGCGTGATTTTTTTACAGCAGCTGAGTATGTGATCAACAGTTTATTATTATTATTATTGTTATTGTTATTGTTATTGTTATTGTTATTGTTATTGTTCTTATTGTAATGTAATTTAATACAATAAAATGTATGTGTATGTATGTATGCATAATATATATGTACATATGTAGGCATGTATGTATATATATGTACTTTAAAAAGTGACCTTCACTTATCTATGGACTAGGGCACAGTTTTTTTGTTTTTTGTTTAAATCATAGGCTTTAAGGATGATATAAATGTTTACTGTTACCCATCTCTCGCTGAATGCATTTCTGGGAGATAGGTAATTGCCATGTCTGGAAATCACTAACAGTTTGCGTATGATGCAATTTTCAAGCAAAAAGCTATTACCAGAGTGGAGAAGATGAACAATTCTGTTGTTGGCAGAGAATCTAAGGTAAATGAAAAGTAATTTTGGTAATGATTTTGTAATTCAGTTTATCTACTGATGGGCTTATCCATTAGAATACAGTAATAGAAATCCAGTCTTTAGTACAGTGTTTCTTAACTTTGACAGATGTGAAGACTTCAACTCCCAGAATTCTCCAGCCAGCTGCCTGGGGAATTCTGGGAGTCGAAGTCCACACATTTGAAAATTGCCAAGGCTGGGAAAATCGGAACTAGTATCTCTGCTTTAAAAATGATTCAGGTAGCCAGCCAGAGGAGCAGAATCTTTTATTGGAAAATACTGGGGGAGCAAGCAGAGCCGAGGTGGTGCAGTGGTTAGGATGCAGTACTGCAGGCCACTTCAGCTGACTGTTATCTTCAGTTCAGCGGTTCTAATCTCACCGGCTCAAGGTTGACTCAGCCTTCCATCCTTCCGAGGTGGGTGAAATGAGGACCCAGACTGTGGGGGCGATATGCTGACTCTGTAAACCGCTTAGAGAGGGCTGAAAGCCCTATGAAGCGGTATATAAGTCTAAGTCTAACTGCTATGGGCGGGGAATCATGAGAGACAAGATGGCGGATAGCAATAGCAATAGCAGTAGACTTATATACCGCTTCATAGGCCTTTCAGGCCTCTCTAAGCGGTTTACAGAGAGTCAGCATATTGCCCCCAACAATCTGGGTCCTCATTTTACCCACCTCAGAAGGATGGAAGGCTGAGTCAACCCTGAGCCGGTGAGATTTGAACCGCTGACCTGCTGATCTAGCAGTAGCCTGCAGTGCTGCATTTAACCACTGCGCCACCTTGGCTTGGATGCAGCATTGCAATCCAAACCTAGCCCATAAAAGGGGCAGGGTTTGGATTGTGACATCACATCCACAGTCTTATCTGTTCTGGCCTACACAAAAGGGGTGGTTCTTTGATCCTTTCTACCTGCAGATGTTGCGGAGAGTTACAGGTGGTCCTTGATTTGAGAGCGGTTACTTTACAACCACTCGGAATGAATTACGATGGTCTTGGAATGGCCTGCAAAACACTTCCAGCCATTGTAAAATGTCACACACACACACACACACACACACACCCTCTGAAATAATGAGACCAGTTTTGGGCACTTGGTAACTGGCTTGCCTTTGTCATCAGTGTTCTGACCTAGGCTTCCCCAAAGAGCATGAAGCAGATTCCTGGTCCCGACAAAACCCCTTTTATTAAACGAATGTGAATTCCTCCCATGCACATTCAGCCAAGGCCTTATCTAGCTTGGAAAGCTGCCATGTAAATATTTTCCAAACACTCTGCTATGCAAGGAAAGACACAGAGTCTTTGGCACAGAGTCTCTGAGATTCACGGACAGATCTTCACACTCCTGAAACGAATGAACGGATTGTTTCCTGCAAAAGCCCACTCCCCTTTCACTCCTCTTTTATTCCCTATGGGGGGGGGATTCACCGTCCACCTGTGGCTTTGCTCCCAAGTCGACCCTGATTTCTGAGCTGTTCTTTTCTTCTGGCAGGTCTGCGCATGCACGCACTGGGAACAGGCTCCAGCTGTTCCTCTGCCTCACTGCTGTCTAGCTCCGAAGGCAGCTAAGAACTGTCAGATGGCTTTGGCTCCATCTCTGCCTCTGACGCAGAGCCCTCGTCCGAGCCTTCCCCAGACTCCAGGACTGGCTCATGTTCCTTCCCAACCTCTTCACTGTCTGACTCTACTGCCAGCTCTTCTGGCCACTGGTGGGCCACAACAACCAGTTACAAAGTCCCTTAGCAGCTTGACCACAATTTGTGACATTTTTGCTGGTTTCTTGCAAAAACAACGGACCAAGGACCCCTCATTTCAATCCTGAGCTACAAATATTCTCCTTTATCAGTCGGTATTGGTTCATTTAACGACCACTGTGAAAAATGGCAAAAAAAAAACCCAGATCTGGTCACATGGTTGCCTCAACTTATGACTGTAATGACTTACAACCAGATTTCTGACCCCAATTGTGGTCATAAGTTGAGGACTACCTGTATTGCCATGCAGAGGAAACTGTTCTAAACTAATCTGGAGCAATTTCCACTCTTTTTACAATGCTATGCTAATTTCTTGAGAGATTGATTGTCCCTCACTGCAGAAAATAATCAATTGTCCTCTGTTTTTCATATTCTCCCCTAGAATATTTTGTAAGGAACACAGAAAAGCAGGCTAGAAGTCAGGAGACTGGAAGTTCTAGTCCCACCTTAGGTATGAAAGTCCACAGGGTGACTTTGGGCCAATCATCAGGAGACTGTGAATTCTAGTCTCATATTCGACATGAAAGCCAGCTGTCTGACACTGGACCAATCACCAAGGAACAGTGAATTCTAGTCCTGCCTTAGGCATGAAAACCAGGTAGGTGACTTTGGGCCAATCACCAGGAAAGGTGAGTTCTAGTCCCGCCTCTGGCATGAAAATGGCTGGGGGATGTTGGGTCAGTCCACCTCATATGGTAGCGATTATGGGGAAAATAGGAGAATGGAGCACCCTTCACGCTGCCTTGGCTTAGTACAAACTAGCCAAGTATTTATTGCCCGGGTATTTATTTAATTCTGTATTACGTTGGAGCCCCCTTGTGGAGTACTGTTATTACCACGGCAACTCCACTGTGCTGTACGGTAGATGCCATTTTAAGGTACAACAGGCTATATCCTAACATTATCACACTAATGCACACCATCACTGTCAAAAGTACTGTAATTTGACACCACAGAAATAATCCATTCCTTTTCATTTCAGAGTTATGCTGGAACACACCCACACCCAAAGGGGTGTTAGGGGTATCTTACACCCACAGTATTTTTTTCCAGAGAGTAAGTCATCTGTGTACCAAGTTTGGTTGAAATTGCTTGAGGCGTTCCAGAGTTATGCTGGAACACACACACGCACACACACACACGCATACACACACACACACACACACACACGCACACGCATTACGGCAGCATACAAAGCTAGTAGAAAATGTGATGAAAATAAGAGATTTACACTTACTGTTTTCTTCAATATTTTGGCAGCATACGGGACCTGAGATCCTTTGTCTTCGCAGCTGTAAACCACAGAGGTGGCCCCCCTAAAACAGACAAGGATCAGAAGTATTGTTGGAATGGAATCACACACATGTACACAAACACACAAAATATTATGAACTGATGAATAATAACCTATCACTTCCCAAATCACACATCCATCATAATTGTGCATTTTTGGTATCTGAATTTGGTGCAGCCAATCTCTGTCTGTTTTTGGCTTGGCTTTTTCTGAGTCCTTCATGGTTGCTGTGTTGGACCTTCTAACCATCCTTCAATCAGAAGAAAAGGTGTCTCCTTCCGCCCTGGATCAACCCTTAAGCAAAATCAGCATGATCTGAGGCAGGGGTGGGTTGCTAATCCCGTTCCAACCGGTTCGGTTGGAACGGGGCTGGCGGCGTCCTCGTTCACGCGTGCAGTTCACGCATGCGTCTTAGCGCCTGCGCGATGCTCCAGCTGCTCGCGGAGACTCGCGCAGGCACTGTATGTGCCATGCGCCTGCGTGGAAGCCCAGAAGCCTTCAAAGACCGGTAAGGAGCGGGGGCGGGCAGGTGGGCCCTTCGCCGTTCCCGGAAGTTACTTACTTCCGGGTTTGCCGACCAACCGGTTCGCGGGGACCGCCGCGAACCGGTTGAAACCCACCCCTGATCTGAGGACACCAAGGAAAGAGAACTTCAAAGACTCTGGAAAGAGTGCAGAAAAGCGCTATGAGGAACGGTTGCAGGAATTTGGTATGTCTAGTTCTGTGATGGCGAACCTATGGCACGCGGGCCAGAAGTGGCACATAGAGCCATCTCTCTGGGCACGAGGGCTGTCGCTTGTTGCTCTTTTGGGTTCCAGTGCACCAGCCAGCTGGTCTTCACAAATGCGGGAGCGCTGGAAACTGGAAGAGTGTGCAAATGCACGCCAGGAAGATGATCTTCCAGTTTCCGGTGCATGCATGCACACCGGCTATCTGGTCTTCCAGTTTCTGGTGAACATGCATGCGCAAAGACCAGCTGTTCATGTACGTGCGGGAAACCGGAAGCGCACCCACTCGGTGTGTATGAATGCGCCGGGAAGATGATCTTCTGGTTTCCGGTGCGTATCAGTGGTGAGTTCCGGATCCTATTGCAACCGGTACGGTGCAACGGGACCCGGCGTCCATCACATGAACGTACCCAGCGAACACACAGACGTGTGCAGCGTGCGCATGCATACTTACCACCTGCAACGCTCCAGCTGCTCGGCGGAGCATCATGCAGGCGCCATACGCTCCGTGCGCGTGTGCAGAAGCACCGAAGAGCTCAAATACAGGTAAGGACGGCAGGTGGGCGGGTGGGCCCTCCAGAGCACCGTACCGGAATGGTACCCGATCGTAACCCACCACTGGTGCGCATGATCTTCACATGTTCATGCGAGCCAGAAACCGGACGACCGGGAAAGCAGAAGATCATCTTACCAGTGCACACATACGCACCGGGCAGCTGCTCTTATGGTTTCCAGCACTCGGTGCCGAAAAGGTTCCCCAACACTGGTCTAGTTTAATGAAAAGAAGGACCAGGGGTGATAACAGTGTTCCAATATCTCAGGGGTTGCCACAAAGAAGAGGGAGTCAAACTATTCTCCAAGGCACCTGAGTGTAGAACAAGAAGCAGTGGGTGGAAACTAATCAAGGAGAGAAGCAACTTAGAACTGAGGGGAAATTTCCTGACAGTGAGAACAATTCATCAGTGGAACAGAAGTTTCCTCCAGAAGTTGTGAATGCCCCAACACTGGAAGTCTTTAAGCAGATGTTGGACAGCCGCTTGTATAGAATGGTAGAGGACAGTGTTGGCAAACCTTTTCAGCACTGAGTGCTGAATCGGTAGTGTGCCAGTGCAGTTACGATGTTTCTTGCCACCGTTATTAAGTGAATCACTGCAGCTGTCACCACGGGGATGCTGCCACGGTGGTAAAGTGTGAAAAGCAGTCATAAGTCACTTTTCTCAGTGGTGGTGTAGCTTTGAACCATCACTAAGAGAACGGTGGTATGTCAAGGACTCTCGTGTAAACTGCATGTTGACAGGAAATAAATCTGTCCCTGGAATTCTTAGAATCCTATTTCTTTTTAATAAATCTTGCTAAGGGGACTCTGAGGCTTCGCCTGGAAAACCAATTACTTTGGGTTTTGATGCCGAGTCCGAGTTAGATTTGGGCATTTTAAAGCACTTTTCGGAGATCAAATCCAAACCGCCGCACAGCTTCAGGGCACAGAAAGCCACATTAATTGTGTACCTAAATGGTGTTTGCTAGATCCAAGCATCCGGCAGTACAGAAGGATAAAATCCCCCTCCTCTTTCACCACTGAAGGATTTTTCCCCCCCTCTGGCTTCCTTTGGTAAAACTCTTCTAATTAAAATTGAAACGCTCAAGAGCTTTAAACGGCTAGGCAGCTTTCAAGACCAAAGGAGATACTACGATAGGGCTGTAACCTCTGTCAAGTACAGCAGTTCCCAGAGACATAAACCTGGTAAATTTATATCTACACAGACAAGATAGATCCCAGATGGGATATCCAGGATGACCTGATGGAAAAAACTCTCAGAGCCCCCCAAAATATCTTTCATATTTGTGGAGCAAAGTTGCCTTTCATGAAGGTCCCAGCAGGATGTAGTACATGAAGCAGTCAGAAGCCATTTCTGCCTCGTGTTAGTGGGTCGTCGTCGTCCCCCGCCTCCCCACTTCAACAGAAAATGGTGCAATCGGAGTAGTTTAAAAAAATTTCCACATTGGTAGTCCTCGACTTAACGACCACAGCCAAGCTCCAAATTTCTTTTTTTTTTTCCTGATATAAATTTTTATTTTATGCACATAAACACATCAACAGAAACAGACACATAACTTAAAACAACATAGGAACAATAAGTTCCATCATATATCATGCAGCAGTTCTGTATCAGTTTATAGCAATAGCAATAGCAGTTAGACTTATATACCGCTTCATAGGGCTTCCAGCCCTCTCTAAGCGGTTTACAGAGTCAGCGTATTGCCCCCAACAATCCGGGTCCTCATTTTACCCACCTCGGAAGGATGGAAGGCTGAGTCAACCTTGAGCCTGGTGGGATTTGAACAGCCGAACTGCAGAACTGCAGTCAGCTGAAGTAGCCTGCAGTGCTGCACTCTAACCACTGCGCCACCTCAGCTCAGTTTCTTTGCAGTTAATGTTTTCCCTTCTATACATTTCTATCTTGCATTCACAATCTCCTTATTCGTTATCCATTTTTATGTACAATTCTATATTTATTTATACTTAGCTGTTTATAACCAAATATTATTTACCTATATTGTGCTTTATATTTTTACTGTCATTTATTCTCTTACATACAATTATAGGTATACATTCACATAATTATTATTTTTCTTTGCCATTCTTATACTATTGTTATTCCATTTAGAAGGTTATAAGGTATAGTTTGGATTGCTTTGTTTACCATCCCTAGCACGTGCTGTATCACCACCTTATTTTCTCTTTCTTTTCTTTTCTCCCTCCCTTCCTTCTCTACTTCCTTTCTTCCTCCTCTACTTCCCCTTCTTCCTTCCCTTACCTCTCCCCTACTCCTGCCCTCTTTCTTCTCCTTCCTACCCTCTCTCCTTCTCTTTCTCTCTCTTCCTCCCTCCTCGAGCTCCAAATTTCTGTAGCTCAGCGAGACACTTGTCCAGTAAGTTTTGCCTCATTTTAACGACCTTCCTTGCCGCGGCTGTTAAGGGAATCCTTAAGGGTTGTTAAGTTAGTAACACTTTACATGTTAATGACGTTCTGGCATCCCCACTGATCTTGCTTGTCCGAAGGTAGCAAAAGGGGATCGCATGGCGCAGTGGTGAGAATGCAGCATTGCAGGCAAGCTCTGCTCACTGCCAGCAGTTCGATCCTGACTAGCTCAAGGTTGATTCAGCCTTCCATCCTTCTGAGGTCAGTAATATGAGGACCCAGATTGTTGCTGAGGAACAGGGAAATGAACCCTAAAACTATTGACTGGGGGCTAGGACTGGGATTTCTCCCCACCAAAACTCTTTATCATTTAGTGCAGGTATTAAAACCTAGCCTTGCGATGGCTAAAATTTTTGTTGCTGTGTGCCCACACCCATAATACAATGTGCGCACGACACCAACACCCCCGCGCATGCGCGTGGGACTCCTCCCATGCCCTGTTTTGGGCAGGCCTCCCTGCAACCTCATGGGACAAAAAAGGGGTGCAAGGGGAGGGTGTGCCAACCCCACCCCCCTGGACTGTTTTGGGCCTAGTAGGCCTCCCTGAAGCCTCCTGGGACCAAAAACAGGGCACAGAGGTGCACCGCTGCCCCCCTCAAATGCACACATGACCCCTCTTCCCCACTCACGCATGCGCACACGTCTCTCCCCATGCATATGCAGCCGACCCAAAAATCAGCTGGCTGGCGGGAGGCGCATGGACGTGTGGTGGAACTAAGCTGAGGCAACAGCTCACGTGCCTGCAGAGAGAGTGCCACATGCCACCTGTGGCACACATGGCATAGGTTCACCATCACGGACCGAGTCTATCTAGCCTCAACTTAATAACATCAAAAGCAGAGTCAGAAATGGTTAGTATAGGTTAGTAAATGGCAATATGCTGACTCTGTAAACCGATTAAAGAGGGCTGTAAGGCACCATGAAGCACAGTGGTGAGTTGCAGGTGGTACAACACGGTACGCGCGCACTGGTGCCTGCCGGAATCAGCAGCCACCGTACTGGAACGGTGCTTTGGAGGGTCCACCCACCCGCCCTCATTCCTTATCTGTATTTGTAGGAAACAAGCCATCTGTGCACCCATGCGCAGCTTACAGTGCCTGCGCGACACTCCGCCGAGCAGCTGGAACATTGCAGGTGGTTGGTGCGCATGCGTGCGCAGTACCTGTGCCCGTGGTGCAACGCCCGGCTCCCGTTGCAGCGTCCCGCTTGCAAGGGGAACCGAAACCCACCACTGATGAAGCAGTATATAAGCCTAAGTGCTACTGCTATTGCGACTAACAATTGCAGCGATTCACTTAACAACTGTGGTAAGAAAGGTCAAAATTCACTTAACAAATGTTTCGCCTTAGCCACAGAAATTTTGGGCTCAATTGTGGTGGTCAGTCAAGGGCGACCTGTACTTTATTTGGCCAAGTGTGATTAGACACACAAGCAGTGGTGGGATTCAGCCAGCCCGCACCTATTCGGGAGAACCGGTTGTTAAATTTCTAAGCAGTCGGGAGAACCGGTTGTTGGAAGAAATCTCCTTTTGTTTTTTTTCCATTTTAAAGGGCTAATCCTGTAAGGAAGGCAGGAAGGAAACATTCTGGTGTTGTTTCTAGCCTAATCTTTATTGCCCTACTTACAGAAACTGCCTCTCCGGTTAACACTTGTTACATTGTAACAGCTAAGGCGAAGCGCCCATCGACCTGAGTGACGTTGAGTTGGCCACACCCACCCAGTCACATGACTACCGAGCCACGCCTACCCAGCTGCTCATTAGGGCAGAGAACCGGTTGTTAAATTATTTAAATCCCACCACTGCACACAAGCTATTTGTCTCCGGTGCGGAAGCTCTCGGGGCACACGCAAAACAATAAGAGTAATAATACTCCTAAGAATGACACCAATAAAAGGCGGTAGTAGCGACGATGAGAAGGACAATAATAAAATTACAGCCATACCACATGGGTAAATATACTTAGACATAAGAGAGTACTGTGGGAATTAGGTGTTCAGCAGAGGGATGACACCAAGGGGAAAACTGTCCCTGTGTCTAGTTGTTTTGGCAAGCAATGTCCTGTAGCGCGGAAGGAGTTGAAACAGCTTATGTCCAGAATGTAAGGGGTCTATAGATATTTACTCAGTTCTCCTTCTGACCCATGCAATTTCTCAATGGAAGGCAGGCTGATTACCATTGTTTTTTTTTTCCTGCAGTCTTAACCATCCGTTGAAATTTATACCTGTCCTGTTTGGTTGCTGGACCAAACCAGACAGTTATAGAACTACAAATATAACCCTAAATGCTATTGCTATTGCTACAGTTGTTGAAATAGAATAGAACAACAGAGTTGGAAGGAACCTTGGAGATCTTCTAGTCCAACCCTCTGCTTAGGCAGGAAATCCTACACCACTTCAGACAAATAGTTATCCAAAATCTTCTTTAAAACTTCCAGTGTTGGAGCCTTCACAACTTCTGAAGGCAAGCAGTTCCACTGGTTAATTGTTCTCACTGCCAGGAAATTTCTCCCCAGTTCTAAGTTGCTTCTCTCCTTGATTAATTTCCACCCATTGCTTCTTGTACGGTCCTCCAGTGAAACCCATTTACAACCCATCTCTTCTGCTTCAGAAATATGATCAGGTAAATTAGAATTCCAAATTTCAGAAGTACCGCTTCTACCACACCCCTCATATGTGTATTTTTACTCCGTTTGAAAGAGTTCCCTCAATTCAAAGGGGGGCTCTTGGCAATTTAGCAGAGATAAAGTTGAGTTTTCTTGGCAACAGGTAAAAGGAGCTTGGCTCTTGCACGCACAGGGGGATGTGTTTGCTCAACGTGAATCTTACCGCTTTATTCTGCTGTTTTTCCCCACCAACTGATCAGATCTGACTCAGTTCTGTTTTTTTGAGATTAGCTAGGACTGGCTAGCTGGGTGCTTTCACTGACTGGGACTGAAAGCAGGGTGTAAATCAAATCTGTAAAGAAACTCCAAATCTTCATTATGGATTTATATAGCTGCCTGTCTCACTGATGTGCCTCTGGGTGGCGCACACATTTAAAATAACACAAAAAGAATTAAAACAATGAGAACCAAGCCATTAAAACAATTAAAAACTATAAATAGAAAACGAAGAATCAAACAAAGAACAGGAGAGTGTATTCAGTCAGAATCTCACCATCATTTCAGCCCTCTCACAGGCTCCATACAGGTGGTCTTCAACTTATGACAAGGCTTAGCAACCCAACAGAGACAACTGGGCTTCCTGGGAGTACTTAGAACCCAGTTCTTATGTTACGACAGCCACACTCTCCCCGTAGTCACATAACTACGTTTTGTAACGGTTTTGCTGAAAACGAACAATTACTTTATGTTTTAGGAAAAAACTGGCTCGTGCTGAACCATCAATTTGCTGAACAACTGTGGTGCTTGCTTAATGACCACTGCAAAAAAATTTGTGACTTACAACCATGATGGGCAGGCACCATTACAGTCGTAAGTTGAGGACTACCTATACAAGTCATCTTCGACTTAAAACAGTTGGTTTAGTGACCGTTCAACGTTACAACAGAATATTAAAATGTAAATATACAAGTGGGAAAATGACATAAGTGGAACGAATATTAGAAATGAAATGTAAACAAGAGAAAATTGTATGTATGAAAATATAAAGTTGGGATTGCTGAAGCGCCACCCCGAGAACCCATCAGAGAAAATAAATAAGTAAGGGCAACAACGGAAAAGTGGGGAGATGAGGAGGGGAAAGAAGAAAGGGTAAAGCAGAGAAAATAAGGGTGGGGAATTAAGAGTAGGAGAGAGGGGAAGAAAGAGGAGAGGGGAAAGAGAGGGGAAGAAGAAAGGAGGAAGGAGGGGAGGAAAGAAGAAAGCAGAGAAGGGAGATTGAGAAGATGGAAGGAGTAAGGTTGTTGCAAAGTAAGGTTGGGGAATTAAGAGTAGGAGAGAGGGTAAGAAAGAGGAGAATGGAGGAGGAGAGGGGAAAGAGAGGGGAAGAAGAAAGGAGGAAGGAGAGGAGGAAAGAAGAAAGCAGAGAAGAGAGATTGAGAAGATGGAAGGAGTAAGGTTGTTGCAAAGTAAGGGTGGGGAATTAAGAGTAGGAGAGAGGGTAAGAAAGAGGAGATTGGAGGAGGAGAGGAGAAAGAGAGGGGAAGAAGAAAGGAGGAAGGAGGGGAGGAAAGAAGAAAGCAGAGAAGGGAGATTGAGAAGATGGAAGGAGTAAGGTTGTTGCAAAATAAGATGGAGGCCCAGGGTGGCAATAAAGTGACCCAAACTGTATTATATACAGTATGTATGTGTATAAATGAGTACAGAGACTAATGATGAACAGACAAAAGGTAAATAGCAATTATAAGAATGTATATCTATGAATAAATTTGAAAGGGAAAAATAAAAAAAACTTTTAATAAAAAAGAAGTTACAACAGAATAGAAAGAAAAAGCCTTTTAATTAAGGGGGTTAGGACTAAAGCTAGACTAAGTGATAGAAATAAGAGAAGGGGGGATATTGGCATATACATTTTATACAAATACAATGCAATAAAATAAAAGTAATAATAAGAGAAAACATGGAATAATTGAATAACGATAGATTGCAACCTAATATAAATGTGTATTATTATTAGAAAAAATAATTTGATTGAATGTAATAATTATGATTAACTTTTATCAGTTTTTACCTGTATTAGAATGTATGACACCCAGGTACCACACTGTTCACCCATTGATTCGATATATTTGTAAAAAAATAAAAAAACTTGAAAGTAAAAAAACAAAAGTTACCATAGCACTGAAAAAAAATGACTTATGACCATTTTTCACAGTTATGACCTTTGCAGTATCCCCATGATCATATGATCAAAATTCAAACACTTGGCAACTGGTTCATATTTACGACGGTTGCAATGTCCCAAGGTCATGTGATCCCCTTTTGCGAACGTCAAGCAAGCAAAGTCAAATGGGGAACCCGGATTCACTTAACAACCGGGTTTTGGGCTGAATTGCGGTCATAAGTCGAGGGACTACCTGTATTTCCATGGGAACCCTGCCAGGGCCAGTGAAAAACCCAGTTTCCAGGCTCTTCCAGAAGATCAATAGATATCGGGGGCAAACAACCAGACCAAATTAACTACTTTATTGTTCTCTGCCGGTTACAGAAGGATCTCCACAGACTGGCAACTTTGCCAGGGAACAACCAGATAAGGCTCTAAGGCAAGCTGTCAGGCCTACAGTTATATTCCTTTTAGAATTTTGGCCTGCCACACTTTCTCTTATTTCATTATGCTGTTTCATTAGTATAGTTGATGGGAGGAGGGAATAGACAGGAGTAAGATTGTGGAATGTATTGTTTTCATTCTTTACTAGAAGCCAAGGTCATCCTTTGTCTCCACACTTTCACACCTGACCGGAAGAAGCTGGGTGGAGACACCAGCGTGTAAGAAGAAGATTGGACCCAGAGGTGGGTTCCTACCAGTTCGCACCTATTCGGTAGAACCGATTCATCAAATCTACCGAACCGGTTAGAAGAGGTTCCACCAGTGGACCTGGAAAGCAGGCCACACCTACAGAAGAGGTTCCAAAATTTTTTGAAACCCACCACTGATTGGACCATGTGATGGATTGTGGGTGTGGGGACAAGATCATGAACTTTTAACTGGGTGGAATTCTGATGTCATTTCCAGTATTGGGATTCCATAGCACGAGGCCAACATGCCTGTCTTATTAAATTGGAACTTTAAGGATAGCTCTGCCTTGGACTCTGATTTAATTCTGCATGACATTAGCAATCTGCATGACAATTGCTGACATTAGCAATCTGCAATTTTTCCGCTCGGTGGATCACTGGCGGGGGGGATGAGGGGAATGGAGAGAGGATGGGGTTGTGCTTGTGCATGCTGCTTTCACAAATGGAGCTTTGCACGCCTGTCCATGCACATGTGCACTCACCCACCATTTCCACAGCCCAGTTCTGAACAGCCTGCGTCCCAGCACTGTTAGGGACCCCTGTTCTAAGGTATTGAAAGGGGCCTGAGATCTAACTCTTTTGTGTTTACGTAGTGAGTCCAGGCTAATTCCTTTCTTGAACCCTCCACCCCACTGGGATGGTTACTTTCCAACGATAAAGTTGGGATCAATCTCACCTCCTTAAAGGTGCACTTAATTCCTGGTGACTTCCTAGACCAGTGTTTCTCCCCCTTAGCAAATGTAAAGATCTGTGAACCATCTCCCAGAATTCCTCAGCCAGACTTGCTGATTGGGGAATTCTGGGAGCTGAACTTCACCCTTCTTAAAAGTTGCCAAGATTGAGGTACACTCTGTTTTAGACCCATGCCATTTTCTTGGCTGTGGTATAGAAGTGGATTCTCATTGTTTTCCAGTTTCTGTTTTTAAATACCCCTAGCCTGGCCAATAATTCCATGATTACTTAGTGGTCTTCCACCCAAGTACTAATCATTTCTGATTCTGCTTTTGATGTGATCAAGTTAAGGGTAGATAGACTAGGTTTAGAATAGGAATAGGAAGCGAAGAGAACAGTTGGAAAGGACCTTGGAGAGCTTCTAATCCAACCCCTTGCCCAGGAAGAAAACCCTACACCACTTCAGACAAATGGCTATCCAACATCTTCTTAAAGACTTCCAGTGTTGGAGCATTCACAACTTCTGGAGGCAACTTCTGTTCCACTGATTAATTGTTCTAATTGTCAGGAAATTTCTCCTTAGTTCTAGGTTGCTTCTCTCCTTGATTAGTTTCCACCCATTGCTTCTTGTTCTACCCTCAGATGCCTTGGAGAATAGTTTGACTCCCTCTTCTTTGTGGCAACCCCTGAGATATTGGAAGACTGCTATCATGTCTCCCCTGGTCCTTCTTTTCATTAAACTAGACATATCCAATTCGAGCAACTATTCTTTGTAATGGTTTTTAACACCTGCATTAAACCATGAAGCGTTTGGTGGGGAGAAACCCCAGTCCTAGCCCCCAGTCAATAGTTTTAGGGTTCGTGACCCTAAACTTGTTCCTCAGCAAATTTCTTAACTTCCCAACTTCCTTCTTCTACAGTGTGTTGAAACTACATCTCCCAGAATTCCTAGCTGACCCAGTCAAAGGAGATGTCTGTCTGTCTGTCTGTCTGTCTGTCTGTCTGTTTGTTTGTCTGTTTATTGGATTTATATGCCGCCCTTCTCCCAAAGGACTCAGGGCAGCGTACAACATTAAAAAAAATACACATATTACAAAAGTTAAAAAGGAAATTAGATAGAGTATCCAAAAACAAACCCAATTAATATTAACAATAACATTTTAAAAATTAGATTAAAATTAACAATTAAATCAATCATTTATTTTATTTTGTTCAGGCCAGGCCGGCTTGCTGGAAAAGCCAACTTTTTAGGGCGCGTCGGAAGGACCGGAGGTCGGGGATTATATGAAGCTCCGGGGGCAGCTCGTTCCAGAGGGAAGGCGCTCCCACAGAGAAGGCTCTCCCCTTGGGGGTCGCTAGCCGACACTGTCTGGCCGACGGCATCCTGAGGAGGCCAACTCTGTGGGATCGCACTGGACGGTGGGAGGCTACCGGAGGCAGTAAGTGGTCTCGCAGGTACCCTGGGCCTAAGCCATGGAGTGCTTTAAAGGTCATAAGTAGTACCTTGAATCACACCCGGAAAACCGTGACCCGTCAAAAGCGCGAACGTCATAAGCGCGCCGACAACACTGCGGCGCTAAAACCACGATTTCCAAAGTGCGCCGACAGCGCACCGACAACAGCGCACCGACAGAAGCGCGATTTCATTTAAGGTAAGATTTACAGTTAGGTTTAGGGTTAGGTTTAGGGTTAGGTTTAGGGTTAGGTTGAGGGTTAGGTTGAGGGTTAGGTTGAGGGTTACATTACAGCACGCTTATGTCGGCGCGCTTTTGTCGGCGCGCTTTAGGGTTAATTAGTCGCTAATTCGTCGCACGGTTTTGTCACCATGCTTTAGACACCGCGGTTTAGTCACGCGCTTTTGTTGTGCGCGCATTTGTGGTGGAACCCTGGAAAACAACCGGCAACCAGTGCAGACCGCCTAAAAGGAGCGTAACATGGGAGCACCTAGGTACCCCCATGATAACCCGCGCAGCTGCATTCTGGACCAGCTGAAGCCTCCGGGTGCTCTTCAAGGGCAGCCCCATGTAGAGAGCGTTACAGTAGTCCAGGAGAGAAAGGACGAGGGCATGAGTGACTGTGCACAGAGCATCCCGATCCAGGAAGGGGCGCAACTGACATACCAGGCGAACCTGGTAAAAGGCTCCCCTGGTCACGGCCATCAGGTGTTCTTCTAAACCAAGCCGTGTATCCAGGAGGACTCCCAAATTGCGGGCCCTCTCTGAGGGGGCTAAAATTTCTCCCCATCCCGGATGGGGAATTCTGGGAATTCTATTCCCTGTTTTTTTCACTTCATCTTCCGCTCTATCTGCAGATTCTGGGGGACTTGATTTATTCTTTTTGATTTCCAGTGTTAAAAGCACCGAAACCAGATCAGAGGATTGGAGAGGGGGGGGGGGGAAATTAGCCACTTTAATCTAAGAACAGGATTTTTTGGCAGCATCTTCAAACAAACCCCCACAGGGGGACCAAAATAGCAGCATTATGGAACAGCAGTATCCACGCTACATATGTTCTGTTTTTGCCTGCTAAGAATAGTTGGTGTTTTTTTACCTTTGCCTCCTCCAAATTTCATTAACGGCAGCCCTATCTGGATCATCGGGGAATGCAAAATTAGATACCTCCCCCCTCGTGAAATTCACTGCCACCACCCGCTCCCCATCCTGCCCATTGTTTTGTTGATATAACATATGGGGGGGGGGAATGGATCCATTTATGGAAATCATGTCCTAGATTTGATTTCATTTTCCTTTTGACGTAAGACGGCTAGAAAACTTCTGCAAAACCCAGAAGGCTCCGTTGAGGACATGGAGACCATGGATATCTTTCATTAGATTAGAAGATGGACGAAGTCGTGGGAAGGGTGCTAAATGAGGAAAATACACTGATTTTCATGGCTTAGCAAGAGGCAGGAATGAGGCTGAGAGAGAGAGAGAGATTTGGCCCAAAACAGAAAGACAAATGTCACCGCCAAGGGTATTTTGTTAATCTAAGGGACAAGCCTGGTCCACAAATTGGCCTGAGGTTTCACTCACAAGGCGATAACCCTTTGCTGGAAAGAAACACCATAGAATATAGAATAGTAATAAAGTTGGAAGGGACCTTGGAGGTCTTCTAGTCCAACCCACTGATGAAGCAGAAGACCCTGTATCATTCCAGAAAATGGTTATCTAATCTCCTAAAACAGTGATGGCAAACCTTTTTTGGCTGCTGTGCCAAAAGTGGGGGGCAGCACAGGGGGGACACGCGCCGGCATGCCATACCCATGTGCATGCCCCCCCTAGCGCATGCGCATGCACGCAATCAGTGACACCCACCCCCACTTTTGCTGCAGTTTTTTTGCCTTCCCCAGGCTGCAGAGGCTTTCTAGGAGCCTGGGGAGGGCGAAAACAGCCTCCCCACCCCTGCCACCCCCCCCCCCGGACGCCCTCTGGAGGCCTCAGTAATTTCCCTGAAGCCTCTGGAGGGCAAAAAAGTCACTTCCGGTTTGCTCTTATGGCTGGTTTTTGCCCTTCGGAGCCTTCAGGGAAGTCTCCTGAAGGCTCCGGAGTTCGAAAATCATCCCTATGGACAAACCGGAAGTCACAATTCCCGAACTTCTGGGTTCCCCGTAGGGCCGATTTTCAACCTCCAGAGCCGTCGGGGGCCTTCAGGAGGCATCCCTGAAGGCTCAGGAGGGCAAAAAACGGTCCCAAGAGCAAACTGGAAATCCATTCCTGAATTTCCAGTTTGCCTGTAGGGCCGATTTTTCGCGCATTGGAGGCTTCAAGGAAGCCTCTGGAGGGCGAAAAACAGCCTCAAAGAAGGCCGAGGTCAGCTGGACAGCGCACACATTCGCGCTGGCCAGCTCACAGGGCACCACCTTGCGTGCCCTGATAAGTGGTTCCATGTGCCACCTATGGCACGCGTGTCATAGGTTCGCCATCACGATCCTAAAACATAGAGTAATAGAGTTGGAAGGGACCTTAGAGATTTTCTAATCCAATCCCCTGCTTAAGCAGGAGACCCTACACCAGGGATGGCGAAACTTTTTCTTACGGCGTGTTATAATTGTGTACGTGCGCGCTATTGTGTGCATGCCCACATTACTTCAATCCTCCCTGCCCACATGTGCATGTGCACGGGACCCCTCCCCAGGATCTGGAGGCTTTCCTGAAGTCTGGGGAGAATGAAAACAGCCTCCCCCGGGCTTCCCGGAGGCCCTCTGGAAGCTGGAAATGGATCCTTTCTGACCTTCTGGTTGGCCCTTTGGGGCCGTTTTTCGCCCTCCCCAGCCTCCGGAGGCTTTTCTGAAGCCTTGGGAGGGCACAAATGGCCTCCCCCGGCCCTCCAGAAGGGCAAAAAAAATCAGCTGGTGTCTGGCATGCCAGCAAATATGGCTCCATGTGCCACCTGCGGCACACCATCACAGCCCTACACCATTTCACATAAATGGTTGCCCAGTCTCTTTCTGAAAGTCTCCAGTGATGGAGCATCCACAACTTTTCCATTGGTTGATTGTTCTCACCTTACAATTCTTTTTCCGTTCTAAGTTGCTTTTCTCCTTGATTAATTTCCATCCATTGCTTCTTGTCCTGCCTTCAGGTGCCTTGGAGAATAGTTTGACTCCCTTTTCTTTGTGGCAACCCCTGAGATATTGAAAGACTGCTATCATGTCTCCCCTAGTCCTTCTTTTCACTGAACGAGACATACCCAGTTCCTGCAACCGTTCCTTATATGTTTTAGCCTCCAGTCCCCTAATCATCTTTGTTGCTCTTCTCTGCAGTCTTTCTAGAGTCTCCACATCTATTTTATTATGGTAGTGATCAGAACCGGATTTCCCACTGAACCTTACTTTTCCCCCATTTAATTTCATTTTGTTAGATAGCGCCCAATGTTCAAGTCTATCAAGATCCTTCTGTATCTTAAGCCTATCTTCTGGATTGTTGGCGATTCCTGCCAGCTTGGCGTTGTCTGCAAATTTGATAGGTTCTCCATCTATCCTCTCATCTAAATGATTGATGAAGATGTTGAAGAGTAGTGGGCCTAAGACAGAGCCTTGGGGTCCCCCACTGCATACTTCCCTCCATGTGGATGCAGTTCCATTGAGGACTACACGTTGAGTGCGGTTGGTCAGCCGGTTACGAATCCATCTGGTGGTGATGCTGCCCAATCCACATTTTTCTATCTTATCAAGTAGTAGGTTATGGTCTACTTTTATCAAATGCCTCTCAGGTTGGTTGCTCATATCTCAGTCCCCTAGCAAGAATCCTAAGTGAGTTCACAGGTATAGCATAGGTGGTACTTTGCTCAACAGTAGTAACTGTGAAAGGGATCTTGGAGTCCTAGTGGACAACCATTTAAATAGGAGCCAGCCGTGTGCAGCAGCTGCCAAAAAAGCCAACACAGTTCTAGGCTACATAAACAGAGGGATAGAATCAAGATCGTGTGAAATATTAGTATTGTTATGTACTGCTTACAAAGTGACTTACATTTAACTAATCCTTGCATGATCGTTGCATCATCCCCATGGTCACATGATCAAAATGGGCATGCACATGTACTCCCCCGCCTTTCCCCCACGCATACACATGAGACCCCCCCTGCGCCCCGTTTTGGGACTAATAGGCCTCCCTGAAGCCCTCCTAGGAGCAAAAATGGTCTGTGGGGAGGGGAGGCTGCCTCTCATTGCCCCCTTTGTATGCATTCGCATCTCTCACATAGCAATAGCAGTTAGACTTATATACCGCTTCATAGGGCTTTCAGCCCTCTCTAAGCGGTTTACAGAGTCAGCATATCGCCCCCAACAACAATCCGGGTCCTCATTTTACCCACCTCGGAAGGATGGAAGGCTGAGTCAACCCTGAGCCAGTGAGATTTGAACAGCCAAACTGCAGAACTGCAGTCAGCTGAAGTAGCCTGCAGTGCTGCATTTAACCACTGCGCCACCTCGGCTCCCCCTGTGCATGCATGGCAGAGACCCCCAAAAAATCAGCTGGCCGACAGGAGGCATTCGCGCATGCCCGGTAGAGCTGAGCTGGGGTAATGGCTCACATGCCTGCAGAGAGGGCTCTATGTGCCACCTGTGGCATATGTGCCGTGGGTTAGCCATCACAGCTCTAGGGAAAGATTGAAGGCAAATGAGGTCCAGGCAGAAGAAGAGCATCGTGGCTTCGAAATCTAAGGGGCTCGTTTGGACAAAACTCAACAGCACTTTTTCGCGCGGCTGTTGATAAAAATAGGATCGGCAACATGATCGCCAAAGTCCGATGACGGATATGGCACAAGAAGAGAAGAAGGAGCTAGTCTATCTTCTCCCAAGTTTGCAGAATTCCTAATATATCCCAAAGAACCCTGAGCACGCAGACCGATAGAGCCTCAGGGCCTTTTCCACACTCAATGGCCCTGAGAAATCAGTTTCTTTCTTTGCACACCATCTAACAGCAATTGCATGTTGCACCCACTCCCTTTTCTTCATTGAAATCCATGCCCAGCTGTGGGAGCAGGGGTGGGGGGGCCGTGTTGCAGCTCAAAACAGCTGAACAGCTCCAAATATTATATTTTCATGGATGGGCCGCCTTGTCAACTGTCCCGTTGGCATATCTATTTTAACAAAAGTATAACTTTATTGATCAATCCATACAGGGCATAGAAGAAGCGAAGCTAGCTCTGAGATTTTCGTGCGTGAAACCGCATAATTCACTTCCCCCTTTTCTGCCATTTGGGCCACCCTTGGTCCATTGTCCCGCTACCCAGCACATTCTTTTTCGTTTTGGGAAAACAGTCTGCACCTTCGGAAGGTCCCCATTGCATGGCCTTGAATTCTCGGGATTTTCTCAAGCTGCAAACGGCTTGACTAGGGTATTAGAATGTAAAAACCCATTCAGTATCACATGCATGAAGAAGTAAAGGTTTGATTATTTCAAATATCAAGTCAAACACTGAAGCAGAAGGGGGCATTTTACAGCCCCTGGGTTACATCCAGCCCTTTGGCTGTTCCTGTCCAATCCGTGTGAATTTGAAAGCAACTTCTATTTTTTTTAATGTACATTTGTGCATCCGTGCATGTATAGGCACCTTCACAGACCTCTTGGGTTGGCCCTCTACTACAATTTCCATTTCTCATGTGGCTCCTTGGGAACATTAATTGCCCACTCTCGTACATTGAAGAGACATCCTCCTTGCATGCAGGATTTGGGGTAATTAATTCAATTTTTTCTTTGTAAAATAACAAAATATGGTAAGCACCTTACCTATGGGAGCATTGTAAAGCCATTTTGAGATGTGTGGACTTCAACTGCCAGAATACCCCAGCCAGCAATCAAGAGTATTAGCAACTCTCAACCTTTGACAGTTGAAGATGTGTGGACTTCAACTCCCAGAATACCCCAGCCAACAATCAAGAGTATTAGCAACTCTCAACCTTTGCCAGTTGAAGATGTGTGGACTTCAACTCCCAGAATACCCCAGCCGGCAATCAAGAGTATTAGCGACTCTCAACCTTTGCCAGTTGTAGATGTGTGGACTTCAACTCCCAGAATACCCCAGCCAACAATCAAGAGTATTAGCGACTCTCAACCTTAGCCAATTGAAGATGTGTGGACTTCAACTCCCAGAATACCCCAGCCAACAATCAAGAGTATTAGCAACTCTCAACCTTCGCCAGTTGAAGATGTGTGGACTTCAACTCCCAGAATACCCCAGCCAACAATCAAGAGTATTAGCAACTCTCAACCTTAGCCAATTGAAGATGTGTGGACTTCAATTCCCAGAACACCCCAGCCGGCAATCAAGAGTATTAGCAACTCTCAACCTTAGCCAGTTGAAGATGGGTGGACTTCAACTCCCAGAATACCCCAGCCAGCTTTGCTGCATGCACATTTGCCCTCTGCCCAGGAGTGTCTGCAAAGAATGGTCAAAAAAGTCAAGATGGTGGCTGCAACTGAAGCTCCGCCCGCTTTCATATGTGACCCTTCTGCTTACTTGAACATGGCAAAGAGGGGTTATCCTCTTAAGTGTTTTATCTATCTGCCCAGGGTTCAGATTGGGGATTTAATGTAAGATTTCAACGGACCACTGCTCTCTTCCCCAACTATGGGGATGAACCCCAAATCTTTCCCTGCTGTTGTAATTTTTAAGGGGATGTCCAAAAGGAAGTATTTGAAATCCACGGAGGGTAATCATTGTCCTTGTAGCTGAGCTTAATTTTAATTGAAAGTAAATGAAACTAAATTGATGTGTGTAAAAGAAGGGGTGGGGCTTCAGGTTGTAGCTGCTATGTTGACTTTTTGATATCCCCCCCTCACACTCTTCTACCTCCTTGAAGATGATAATCAAGTCTTGATTTTTCAAGGTTAATGAGGATTAATTCATTGCCAACATTTGTAGAGCTCCGCCTCCCTGAAATTTCAGATTACCGTATTTTTCAGACTATAAGATGCACCGGAGTATAAGACGCACCAAGATTTTGAAGAGGTAAATTAAAAAAAAAGTTTTTGCTCTCCCCGGCCCCCAGGAGCATTCTGCGGGCCTCCCAAACCCTCTGCGCATCCATTTTTTGCAAAAAACGGGATGCGCGGGGCAGAGTTTCGGGAGGCCAAAAATGCTGTATTCAGTGTATAAGACACACCCAGATTTTCACCCTCTTTTTTTGGGGGGGAAAAGGTGAATCTTATACTCTGAAAAATAGGGTAGTTTCCCCTGCCTGAACCGGACAAGTTTATCAAGGACTGTTCAAAAAGGCTGAACTGAAGCTGGACACTTTGGAAGTACCAGAACAAAAATAAACAAAGAAGCATAAATCCAAGCAGCTGCATATATTTCAAAAATATTTAAAATTGTATTTCTTTTGCACGGGGGTTGCCTCAGCCCAACTCCACCTGCCATTGCTAGCAGTACAGTGTAGGTAGTTCTTGACTTACGACCATTCAGTGGCTGTTCAAGTTTAGCCACAGCACTGGGGGAAAAAGTGACTTACGACCGCTTTTCATACTTTCACAACCGTTGCAGCCTCCCTCTATGTGGTCACGAGATCAAAATTGGAACGCCTGGCAACTGGCTCATATTTATGACGGTTGCAGTGGCCTGGGGTCATGTGACCAACAGTTGTGACCAGCAAAGTCAATGGGGAAGTCGGATTCACTTAACAACCCTGTTACTAACTGAACGGCAGCAATTCACAACAACAGTGCCTGAAAGGCTGTACAGTGAGCAAACTCACTTAACTGTCTCGCTTAACAACAGCCATGTGAGGCTCAATTGTGATCATAAATCAAGGACTACCTGTATAGGTTTCCAGGAAATATAATTTAGAGTTGAACTCTGCAGGTGGAAGCCATAGAGAGAGAGGTATGGGGGGGATCCTATGCCTCTCTCTTTCTTTTCTTGAGCAGGAAAAAAAATCACAGTTGTTTTAGAAGATCATTTATTCGGGGCTTCCGTGACCCTCCTTTTTTCCACTTTGTAAAACCTCCTGCAGCATCACAAGAAGGCACCAAAGAGATTCAAATGCCTGGCCTCACCTGCCCAGCTCCGGTCCCATCAGATAGAAATCCTGCAAAGCCGATTGTCTCCGGGATCCTTCAATCCAATATTCCTCCTCCAGAGGTTTTGAAGGGAGCATCCTGGAACACAGAAGGAGGCTCTGCTTGTGCTTTCTTGTGCTTTCTATCCCCCCCTCCACCTCTTCTTCTTCTTCTTCCTCCTCCTCTTCCTCTGATCACATTGCAGATAGAGAATTTTTTTTGGGAGAGAGAAGGGGGCGGGGCGGGGAGGGCTTTGGAGAAGGGATCTCGAGGATTATCCAGGAGGATTCACAACCGCATGTCCAAATTTTCTTCTGCTAGAATATACGGCGGTTGCAGATGGTTGCAGATTCATCAGCAGCTTCACGCTGGAGATGTTGGCATCTTCATTAGCTTCAGTGTCTCTTTAGTCTCCTTAAAAAGTGGATTTCTAAAAATCCTCAGGATTGCAGGTGAAGATGGCACCCCTCCCTCTTCAGACCTTTACCTATCTTTTTTTTAATTCATTTCTCAGCAAATAGCTTCCTCCCTCCCTCCTCCTTTTGACACTTGGGGCTGCCTTGGAAAACCAACCCTGCAGGGTAGGTCAACTTTCCCCCTGCTTCTGTAGAGCCATAATCCACTGCCTTTCCCAGCACAGTCTTCTTGGTGGGAGGATGGGAGTTATTCCAAGGAAGGATTGCCCCAGACAAAAAAATATCTTCTCCTGTTCTCTCTCTCTCTTTCTCTCTCCTTCCTTCCTTCCTTCCTTCCTTCCTTCCTTCCTTCCTTCCTTTCTTCCTTCCCTCTTTCAGTTCTTGCAGGAAGATGTTGGAGTAGTGAGAAGTTGGGAATCGTCAGCTCCACTCGGAGGATTCTGATCGCTCGGCTGCAGCCCAAGAGTAATCCTTTAAAGGGACGATCGTAGATCTCTGGATCAGAAGGATGATTGGCAGATGCATCGGGGCCCAGAGGCAAGGAAGGCTGGGCCGTCAAAAGAAGTTTCTCCGGCCACAGCTGAGAATCTTTCCCCCCCGGGAGGCTCCTCCGTTCTGCTGCTGGGCGATGCTCTGGCGCTTCAGGCAGCACCACACCCGACCGAGGGAAGATCCCATGACCTCTATTGGAGGGAAGGGTGGCTTTTCTGCTCCGCCTGGCAAATCCAGTTCTTTCCTGCCCCCTAACGGATCCTGCTTTGAATTTCAAGGGCGATGGACCGGCGGCAGGAATGGAGTACAGGACTGTATGGCTCTAGTAGTTAGTTTAACGAAAAGGAGGACTGGGGACTCTCTCTCTCTCTCTCTGTGTGTGTGTGTGTGTGTGTGTGTGTGTGTGAGAGAGAGAGATGATAGCAGTGTTACAATATTTGAGGGGCTGTCACACAGAAGAGGGGTGCGGGGGTGGGGGTGTTCAATCTATTTTTCAAAGCGCTGGAAGTCAGAATAGAATGAGATGGGATGGGATTAGAATAGAATAGGAATGGGATGGGATGGGATTAGAATAGGAATAGGAATGGAATGGGATGGGATGGGATTAGGATAGGAATAGGGATTGGATGAGATGGGATTAGAATAGAATAGGAATAGGAATGGAATGGGATGGGATGGGATGGGATGGGATTAGAATAGGAATAGGAATAGGGATGGGATGAGATGGGATTAGAATAGAATAGGAATAGGAATGGGATGGGATGGGATTAGAATAGAATAGGAATAGGGATGGGATGGGATGGGATTAGAATAGGAATGGGATGGGATTAGAATAGGAATGGAATGGGATGGGATTAGAATAGCATAAGAATAGGAATGGAATGGGATGGGATTAGAATAGAATAAGAATGGGATGGGATGGGATGGGATTAGAATAGGAATAGGAATGGAATGGGATGGGATTAGAATAGGAATAGAATAGGAATAGGGATTGGATGGGATGGGATAGAATAGGAATAGGATGGGGATAGAATAGAATAAAGAAAGTAGAATGGGATGGGATGGGATGGGATGAGAATAGAGTAGAATAGAATAGAATAGAATAGAATAGAATGGGATGGGATGAGAATAGAGTAGAATAGAATAGAGTAGAGTAGAATAGAATAGAATAGAATGGGATGGGAATAGAATAGAATAGAATAGGAAGTAATGGATAAAAACTAATCAAAGAGTGAACCAACCTAGAACTAAGGAGAAATTTCCTGACAGTTAGAACAATTAATCAGTGGAACAGCTTGCTTCCAGACGTTATGGGTACTCCATCAGTGGAGGCTTTTAAGAAGAGATTGGACAGCCATTTAACTGAAATGGTATAGTGTCTCCTGCTTGAGCAGGGGGTTCGACTAGAAGACCTCCAAGATCCCTTCTGACTGTTATTCTCTGCTGACTGTTTGATGCTGCAAGAGAGACCTGGAGATGGGCAATTTCACAGGTGCTGACATTGCAAAGTTTTCTGCTCCAAGTTGGCGTTAAATAGCCCCACTCCTGTACTGCTTATCTGACCTTGTTCAGAGCCAATCCCAGGTCACTGGCTCCTGTCGAACAAAAAGGCGGTTCCACCACAAAACTGCGTTCGACTAAAGCGCGCTCGACGAAACCGCGTAGCTGACGTCATCAACAGGGCGACAACAGCACGGAGACAGAAGCACGCTGTAAACGCTAAACCTAAAATTAACCCCTAAACCTAAACCTAAACCTAACCCCCCTAAACCTAACCCTAAACCTAACCCTAAACCTAACCCTTAACCTAACCCTAAACCTAATCCTATTTAAAGCGCCCTTCTTTCTCCGCGCTGGCTGTTGTCGCCCTGTTGATGACGTCAGCGACGCGGTTTAATCGGGCGCGGCTTAGTCGAGCGCGGTTTTGACGGGTCACGCAAAAAGGCACCCCCAATGAAGGTCTGAAAAGTCAAGATGGCAATGGTAGCTATCACCTTGACTTTTCAGATTGCCCCTTCCCTGAGATGGCCCTGTTTGCTATTAACTCTAAAATTTATAAAACCCTTTGAGGTGTCAGCGTAAGGAGGAAAATATAACATTGATGGAAGGATATCTAGTATAACATCAGTCTGTTTCTACTCCTGGGCTGGGAATGAACACAAAAGCAACGTCATGGAGACATGGCTGAGAAAGGAGGCTTCCTTTTAAAAAAAATGCCAGTTTTTTTAAATACATAGACAAAAGATATCAGAGGACATTTTCTTTATGGGGGAGGTGGGTTCAAAAAAATAGGTGGCTGAAAAGGAGACTATGAATTCTAGTCCCGCCTTAGGCGTGAAAGATGGCTGGGTGACTTCGATCCAATCACCAGGATTCTATGAGTTCTAGTCCCGCCTTGGGTGTTAAAGATGGCTGGGTAACTTTGATCCAATCACCAGGATTCTGTGAGTTCTAGTCCCGCCTTAGGCGTGAAAGATGGCTGTGTGACTTCGATCCAATCACCAGGATTCTGTGAGTTCTAGTCCCGCCTTAGGCATGAAAGATGGCTAGGTGACTTTGATCCAATCGCCAGGATTCTGTGAGTTCTAGTCCCGCCTTAGGCATGAAAGATAGCGAAGTGACTTTGATCCAATCACCAGGATTCTATGAGTTCTAGTACCGCCTTAGGCGTGAAAGATGGCTGGGTGACTTTGATCCAATCACCAGGATTCTGTGAGTTCTAGTCCCGCCTTAGGCATGAAAGATGGCTAGGTGACTTCGATCCAATCACCAGGATTCTGTGAGTTCTAGTCCCGCCTTAGGCATGAAAGATGGCTAGGTGACTTCGATCCAATCACCAGGATTCTGTGAGTTCTAGTCCTGCCTTAGGCGTGAAAGATGGCTGGGTGATTTGGATTCCATCACTAGGATTCTGTGAATTCTAGTCCTGTCTTAGTCATGAAAGATGAAAGGTGACTTTGAGCCAATCCCTCTCTTTCAGCCCAACCCACCTCGCAGGGCTGTTGTAGTGGGGAAAATAGGAGGAGAAAGAGTATTAGTTATGCTCACTGCCTTGAATTATTTATAAACATAACAAAGGCGGGATATACATAAATAAATAAAACACTTGCGCAAAAATGTATTTACTGGGGGAAGCAGTGAACAATACTGCATCTCTGAAATCAGGTTATGCAAAATGGGGCGATCCAGCCACAGAAATGGGACTAAGAAATCGGATAGTGAACCATTTCCTCTTCTGGTGAATAAACTTCTGAAACTGCAGGAATGACCTCCCCCGACCCCAGAAACCCTTGGATTGACACATTATGAAAGATAATCAGACTGTTCCATTGTCAAATTGCCTCATTTTCCTCCTCTCTGCTATTAAGAAAAATGCAATATTCATTTTTCTATGAAGTTTTTAAACATTCTCAAACGGGCGTACGCACAGTGCGAATCTGATTTCAGGTCTGGAAAAATGAGACAGCAAGCCAAGTCAAAAAAGCTTTGGCCTAAACATGGAATCTCGGCTTCAATGAAAACCTTGAAAATCCCAGCCTTGTCCAGTATGGCTTTCAAGGAGCTGGGTGAGGGGGTATGAGAGGGAAGAAAATGGATGGATGGATGGAAAGACAGGTGGATGAAGAGATGGGTGACTAGATAAGAGATAGACAGACAGACCGATGGAGAGGGGATTGGTGGATTGACGATGTGAGAAGATGGGATTGCTGAAGGATGGAGGGATGAAGGGATGGATGGACAGACGGAAATAGAGAGAGGATGGGTCAGATTGATGAATGTATGGACAGATGAGTGTAAAGATGGGTGAATAATGAGAGATAGATAGATAGATTATATATATATATATATATATATATATATAGATAGATAGATAGATAGATAGATAGATAGATAGATAGATAGATAGGAAGGAGATGGATTAATTATTGGACAGACAAGTGAGTGAATAAGGTAGAGGATGGATGGATGGAGAGGATGGGCAGCTTGATGAATGGATGCTTGGACAGGGGTGTAGATAGATAGATAGATAGATAGATAGATAGATAGATAGATAGATAGATAGATAGATAGATAGATAGATAGATAGATAGATAGATGATAGATGATAGATGATAGATGATAGATGATAGATAGATAGATAATAGATAGATAGATAGATGATAGATAGGTAGATAATAGATAGATAGATGATAGATAGATAGATAGATAGATAGATAGATAGATAGATAGATAGATAGATGATAGATAGATAGATAATAGATATAGATGAGAGGGGGGAGGGGAAAGAGAGAGAAAAAGTGATTTGTATTATTTTTGTATTTTATTGGTCTTGTATGCTGCCTACTCCTGAAGGACTCCGGGCGGCTTACAATAAACAAAGGGAGGGGGTAAATAGACAAATAGACAAACAACAATTTAAAATACACAACATTCATAGTTACAGTGGGGCTGGCTATTTCAACAGCCCCCCAGCCTGCCGGAGCAGCCAGATATTAGTGGCTTTGCGGAAGGCCGGGAGAGAAGTAAGGGTTCGGATCTCCACGGGGAGCTCGTTCCAGAGGGCTGGAGCTGCAATAGAGAAGGCTCTCCCCCGGGGAGTCGCCAGCCGACATTGGCTGGCAGATGGGATCCGGAGAAGGCCTAGTCTGTGCGATCTGATGCTGCCTATAGAACAGGGGTGTCAAACTCACATTGTCCCAGCATCATCCTGTGACGTATCACGACTCCCCCCCCCTTTGTTAAACCTGGTGTGGGCATTGCTAGCGCATGACACATCCAGCCCGTGGGCCAGGGGTTTCACAGGCCTGCTATAGAGGCAGAGCTGATAATGGACTACAGTGAAGCAGTAAATTCCTAGGAAGGAGGGAGCACAATCCAGAAAGGGGTCAAGACAAGAGAAAGCACAGCCTGCAACTACCTAGAAGCCAGTGGGAAAAGAATAACTTCTCCATAGACTCTATAGTCACTAGGGTGAGAATAGGGAGGGTTTAGTCTGCCAAGAATTTATCTGTTCTCTATTGTTTCACTAAGCAAATAAAGACCTGAACATTGGCTGGATGGCTCTATGTCCCTGAGGGAGAACCTATGGCACGGGTGCCGGAAGTAGCACAAAGAGCCATTTCTCTGGGCACGCAAGCCATTTCTCGTTGCTCTTCTGGGTTCTGGCGTGCCGGCCAGCTGGTTTTCACATGCGCAGAGCGTCAGAAACCGGAAGAGCAGCCACCCGATGTGCATACACGTGCTGGGTGGCTTCTCTTTCAGTTTCCGGCAATGGGCAACACCCCCCCCCCATCGCTCTTTGTGCACACATGCATGCCAGAAACAGGAAGACCAGGTGGCCAGTGCGCATGAGTGTGCCAGAAACCAGAAGATCATCTTCCCAGCGTGCATATGCATGCCGGGCGGCTCTTCCGGTTTCTGGCATGCGCATGCACGCTCCCGTTTTGGCACTTGGTGACACTGCTCTGTGTCATTCCTTACCTGACATGGATGAATGTTGAGAGAATGGGCAGATTGATGAATGGGTAGATAGACAGATAGAGGGACAGAGGGATGGATGGGTTGGTGGATAGTGGGTGGATATCAGGGGTGGGTTGCTGCCAGTTCTAACCTCTTCTATAGAAATCTACAGTGTCGTTTAGAACCGGTTCCAGCTCCCTCCCCCTGCCCGCACCACGCTTGCTCCACCTGCCGCTCACTGATTGGCTGGCTCACCAATCGCCCCGCCCGCCTCTAAGAGTCCTATCTAAATCTTAAAGTCTTAAAGCTGTCAAGTTTGAACACCCCTGGGGGTTTTTTTTCCAAAGGGTTAGGGGTGCAAGGGTCTTGTAACTTGACAGCTTTAAGACTTGCACACTTCAATGCCAGAGTTCCTGAGCCAACATGACTGGAGGAGGAATTCTGGGAGTTGAAGTCCACAAGTCTTAAAGCTGTCAAGTTTGAACACCCCTGGGGGTTTTTTTTCCAAAGGGTTAGGGGTGCAAGGGCCTTGTAACTTGACAGCTTTAAGACTTGCGTGCTTCAATGCCAGAGTTCCTGAGCCAACATTTTGGTTGCTAAGTAAGAGCGTTGTTAAGTGAGTTTCACCACATTTTACAAGTTGGCCATGCCCACCCAGTCACATGGCTGGCAAGCCACTCCCACTCGGTCACATGGCCGGAAAGCCACTCCCACCCAGTCACATGGCCGGCAAGCCACTCCCAGAAAGCAGGCCACACCTACAGAAGAGGTTCTAAAAAAATTTGAAACCCACCACTGGTGGATATATAAATGGATGAATGGTTTGGTAGACAGGTGGGGTAGCGGGGATAGATGAATGGATTGATGGCTAGATTGATGTTAGGTAGATAGGAAATTAATAAAACAAGTTAAGAATATATTGATATATAATGCAAAACAAGGGAAAACACAGCTCTATTAGATTTATTTGTGGTGCTTTCTTGGTCCCTCTTGGAAAGTAAGAACTTTAACAACTTCCCTGTTTAGTTTTCTGTTGTGTGGATGTTTCGTGTAGCCATTTTGTGAACAGATGAGTATCCTGTGACAGCCATTTTGTGAGCGTGCCCATCACATTCTCTCAGAATTCAAAGGTACTCTGGTTCAAAAAAGGACCTACCATTACTTTAAGGTGACTAAGAAGTAAAGTCCAAGTTATGTTTATACGATAGCAAGGAAATTATATCAAAACCAGTGGTGGGTTCCTACTGGTTTGGACCGGCTTGGCCAAACCGGTAGTGGTTTGGCGGCCTGGGTGATTGGAGCCGGCAGCCACCCAGGCCTGCCACGCCCCTGAACGGGTTTTTCAGGCGGCGGCAACACCATCATTGTTTTTCAGTTCTGTGCAGGTGCAGAATAATTGTAATTGCACTCCGTATGCGCGCATGAAGTGCATGCTGGAACTCACCCTGATCAAAACATAATGGAAGAGTCCCCTCATGATAGCAGGCCATGGTTAGGGCTTTTTGAAAGGAGAGACTAAATAGGATTTAGCATCTAAAGAAGGTTTCCTGAAAGCCCATGAAGACTAGAATCTGTGTTTCTCAGTTTTGGTCACTTTCAGATGTGTGGACTTCAACCCCTAGAATTCCCCAGGCTGGGGAATTCTGGGAGTTGAAGTCTATACATCTGAACGTTGCCAAAATCAAGAAACATGGATCTAAATTACTTAATTTTATTATAAGTTCAGCAACTTCTCTATGGTGGAGCTCAAGAGGCCTTTCTTCCCAAGGACTGAGGACTTTGTAGACTTTGGGTGGTTTGTTGTTGTTGTTAGTTGTGAAGTCGTGTCCAACCCATCACAACCCCAGGGACAACGTTCCTCCAGGCCTTCCTGTCCTCTACCATCTGGAGTCCATTCAAACTCACACCGACTGCTTCGGTGACTCCATCCAGCCACCTCATTCTCTGTCGTCCCTTTCTTCTTTTGCCCTCCATCTTTCCCAGCATGAGGTTCTTCTCCAGGGAGTCCTTCCTTCTCATCAGGTGGCCAAAGTATTTAAGTTTCCTCTTCAGGATCTGGCCTTCTAAAGAGCAGTCAGGGTTGATCTCCTCTAGGACTGACCGGTTGGATCGTCTTGCAGTCCAAGGGACTTGCAGGCGTCTTCTCCAGCACCAGAGTTCAAAGGCCTCAATTCTTTGGCGCTCAGCCTTTCTTATGGTTAAGGTGACCAGATGTCCCGCTTTTAGCGGGACAGTCCCAATTTTTAAAAATTTGTCCCGCATCCCGCGGCGTGTTCAAAAAGTCCCAATTTTCCAGTGCTCGGTCCCGGTCCAAGCAGCTCAGCTGTCGGAAGTTTTTTTTTTTGTCCGCTTCTCTTGGGCGCTGCTCTCCCTGCAGCCATGCCGTGCAAGCCGCTGTCAGCAACCTGGTCTGGGTGAGCCGAGGGGAGGCAGGCGGGGATCCGGTTGGCAATGGGGGTGGCTTTTGAAAGGGTTGGAGGGCGTTGGGGGAAGGCAATCGGGGGAAGGCTGCTTTGCAATTGCCAGCGAAGTCCCATCTAAACTTCTTGGTTCACCCTCCCCGGCCCGCAGCAGACAGTTCTCAGGAAAGCCGGGTTCTTCCTCCCTCCCTACCTTCTTTTCCCTTCGTCCCTTTCCCCTTCGTCCCTTTCACCTCCCTCCCCTCTTTCCTTCCTTCCCTCCCTCTTTCCTTCCTTCCTTTCTTCCTTCCTTCTCCTCCCTCCTCTCCTTCCTGCTTCCCTCCTTCCTTCCTTCCCTCTCTACCTTCTGTTCCTTCCTTTCTTCCTTCTCCCTTCCTTCATTCTTCCCTCCTTTCCTTCCCTATCTACCTTCCCTTCCTTCTTTCCTTCCTTTCTTCCTTCCTTCTCCCTTTCACCCCCTGCTTCTTTCCTTCCCTCCCTTCTTTCCTTCCTTCCTTTCTTCCTTCCTTCCTTCCTTCCTTCTCCTCCCTCCCCTTTCCATCCTGTAAACTGTTCAGAGAGGGCTGTAAAAGTACCATGAAGCGTTACCCCTGGTGCTGCCCCCCCCCCCGGTCAATGGTGTCCCGCTTTACCCATCTTAAAATCTGGTCCAACCTTCACAGCCATCCATTGCAACTGGGAAAACCAGAGCCTTAACTATACACACTTTTGTTGGCAGGGTGATGATGTCTCTGGTTTTTCGTAGGCTGTCTAGATTTGCTATAGCTTTCTTCCCCAGGAGCAAGCGTCTTTTAATTTCTTGGCTGCAGTCCCCATCTGCAGTGATCTTGGAGCCCAGGAAAATAAAATATGTCACTACCCCCATTTCTTCCCCATCTATTTGCCAGGAATTGAGAGGGCCTGAGGGGCAAATAACATGGGTTTTGTTATTTGTTAATTATCATAGTTAGTTTGTATTTTAATCTGATTTATATTCTTTCTTTTAAAGTGATGTTCAAGATTTATTAGCTTTTAACATTCCTAAACCGATAAACAAGCTGGAGACTAGTTCCTGATAAGAAAAGTTTGTTGCTACAAATTGGGGTCTGGCTTATCTCTTGTGAACCCTAAACAACCTTTCTGCTTACAATTTATTCCCCTTCAGACCTTATTTTAATAAACATGCATGCTATTATCCTGTCCAATCAACTTTCCTCTTTCAGGCTTCTTTGTTATTTTAACTATAAAAGGGGATGTAGGCTAAAGATCGGGATTCCACCTTTGAATGAGGAATCCCTTTTGTCTGAATATTCTGATCAATTGTAATAAAATGATCTTCCTGTCTCGGTTTGTCTCATTGGAAAATATGCACACCGAGGTACAAGCCTGAAAAAGCCAGATGTGGCCATCAGCCGGATGCCACGGTCTTAAGATTTCTTAATGTTGAGTTTCAAGCCAACTTTTAAACTCTCCTTCTTCACCCACATCAAGAGGCTCTTTAGTTCCTCTTCACTTTCTGCCATCAGAGTGGTATCATCTGCATATCTGAGGCTATTGATATACTGGTGGTTACTAAACTACAACTCCCAGCATTCCTCAACCATTGGCTAGCCTGCTTGCTATTGCAGGTTCTAACCACAAACTGGGGCTGTTTGCTTTCCTTTTAAAGCAACTCGGCAGCTTTTGGTAGACCAGGAGAATTTAGTTGAGTTAATGTATGATTTATAGCTGGCTTTATCAGCAGCAAATGGTGAAGAAGCAGCAGCATAATAAAAACATGCATCTTTTAAAAAATAAAACTGTAGAAATCGAAAACACAGGAGACACCATTAACCTTTCAAAGCTGCCCTTGTTAGGGAAAGAGCAAAGCAAATCAGTATTGAAATAGTGTCTTCTAACCTGGCTTTATATAAATAAATGAACAGTCTGACCTCCAGAGGCTCAGAGAGATCTCTCTGAGGTGGGCAAGGTATTAATTCAGCTTTTTCAGGATGCTATAATCTTATTCAGTTCATTGTTTTTGAGATGATATGCAAACCAGAATGCAGTTATATATGTTCCTTTTATGCACTTGTAATTTTGATCCACAGTTTGGAATTTTTAAAAATAAAATAAAATAAAAGACATATAGTATATTATATCAGTTACTCTGTTCAACATTAATCAAAAAAACCAACAACACCCCCTACCCTTCCTAAACTTGCATAAGTAAAAACAGGTGCATTTTCTGGTTCTGGTCTGTTTTTTTTAAATCATTATGAAATGGAAGAAAACCATCTTAAGGTTGTAAAAATGAGAAACGGACAAGGCTCATTTGCACGTACCGAGCGTGAACAAACCAGTAATTATCACTGTAGTACAAATTTCACTGTAGGAAGATGACACGAACCATTTGATGACTTTGTTTTGCTAATTGTATGCTAAATGCTGTTCATTTTCTGTCGTCCCATTTACAACATTAATTAAAATGCATTTTGAAAACCGAATGGTAATTAAACGGTCAAAAAGGCAAAGAGGCTAACCGTGCAATGTGATAAATGCCGGATATGAAATAGATTTCTATCCCAATCACTGGGGATTTATTCCTATACCAGGACAAGAAGTTTGCAGCCTAAATTCCAAACCTGAGCAATTTTGAAGGAAAAAAAAGGGGTGTCAGAAGAATAATTTAGGGTTCATACTCGAGACGGTGCTGCGTAAGAATAAATCAAAATGAGATCCAAACAGCTGCGAGGAAAGAAGAAATGTTTATTCCTAAAAGCTAAACAATTAGCATTTATTGGCAGGCTGCAGAGAAATGGGGTACAGACACAAATTTTTATAGGGGGAGCTTGACTGGGGTGTCACGTGCTGATTCTAGGGTGACACTTGAGGGATGGGTGTATATGTGTAAGTGTGTTTATTCTTGTAAGCATGCAGTTCCTCTGGGAGACATAATTTAATTAACTCTGCTTGTGTTTGCAGACCTTATCCTTTGATATGTGGATTAGGTCTGGGTAACTTATTTGGGGGTTTGAGGACGTTTGAGAAAGGGATTTTCCCATTTGCTATTTTTTTACTTGATTAATTTAATTTCAGCCTGACCCCCAATTATCTAGTGGAGACGCTGATTCTCAAACCATTGTGAATTCTGTTCGTATTTTAAGGGAAGATGGAAACAGTTATAAAGAGTACAATATATTTTGATATAAAACTCACAAGAGGATCTCTTTAAAAGCATTATCCTGTATGTAGCGACCATTTCACATTAGAAAGATCTTTGTATATTAAACAGGTTAATGATGATGTAAGGAATAACTGATATATACATGAATTGAAATACTTAACTACTATATGGACGAATAATTAATAATGGGAAACCATTCTTGGAAGCCTGGACGATTGGAGACATTGAAAATATGAATGCTTTATTATAAACCAATGGGAATTCTTTGTCCCAATCTTCGCTTTTTCTCTTTAGAGATAGGTGATACTATAATAGTTCAAAGACTTATTGTTATTTGATAGATAATTATGAATTTAAGGAAATAAGGATTGTTACAAATCAAATAATATTAATGGCAATCTGAATATATAATGCTCAATGACAGCGAAACATTTAGCTATGCTTAATGTAAACCAGTGATGTTAATCCTAAATTTAAGAATTGATGCACAAAAACTTGTAACCAAACGACATGCTTGATGAAATGGAGGAAAGTTGTGCTGTTTTTCCTCTCTTGCTTTGTTTTGTATGTGTTGTTTTGTTTAAAAAGAATAAAAATATATTAAAAAAAAAACATTATCCAGAATAGTGTTTCTCAAGCTTAGCATCTTATAGATCAGTGTTTCTCAACCTTGGCAACTTGAAGATGTCCGGACTTCAACTCCCAGAATTCCCCAGCCAGCATTCGCTGGCTGGGGAATTCTGGGAGTTGAAGTCCAGACATCTTCAAGTTACCAAGGTTGAGAAACACTGTTTTAGATACAATATGTGGATTTCAATTCCCAGAAGTCCCCAGCTAGTAAAAGCCAAGATCTGTGAACAATTAGTCCCCAATGCAGGCTGGAACTGTTGGCCACACTCAACACTCGGCGGCCCCCGCAAAATCATGCTGGAAGGAACTATGTGGCTCACAAACTCTGCACTGGTAGAAAAGGTGCTTCTCTGTTTTGACTTAAGAATCATTTGTTTAGTGACTGTTGGAAGTTACATCAGCTGTGAAAAAAGTGACTTAAGATGACCACTTGTCACAGTTATGACAATTGCAGCATCCCCGTGTCACATGATCAAAACTGGGACCTTTGGTAAATGGCATGTACTGTATTTAGTGTCCTGGGGTCATGGGATCATCATTTGTGACCTTCCGACAAGCAAAATCAACGGGGAAGCCAGATTCATTGAACCACTTAACAACTACAGTGATTCACTTAACAACTGTGGCAAGAAAGGTCATAAAATAGAGCAAGTCTTGCTTAATAACTGTCTCGGCAATGGAAATTTAGGGCTCAATAGTAAGTTGAGGACTATCTGAACATGGTGCTGAGGAGGAGGTGGAGAAGGGGAAGACTGATTTGATTTCTATTGGCTTCATGGTTCCAGTCATTTTCCTGATAACAGTGATTTGTCTCTGTTTCTTTCAGGATGTTTTGAGAGACCGCCTCCTGCCAATTACCTCCCAAAGACCTATTAGATCCCACAGACTAGGCCTCCTCCGAATTCCATCTGCTGGCCAATGCCGATTGTCGACCACCCAGAGGAGGGCCTTCTCTGTGGCTGCTCCGGCCCTCTGGAACGATCTCCCCGTGGAGATTTGGACCCTCCCTACCCTTCAAGCTTTCCGTAAAGCCATTAAGACCTGGCTGTTCCGGAAGGCCTGGGGCTGCTGAGTCCCATCCCCACTCGAATTGGTGTGTTTGTTGTGACCTTTTAAACTGGTTCTGTATTGTTTGTCTTTGTTCTTCCTTTTGTATTGTTCCCTTCCCCTTCCGGTTTTGTTAGCCGCCCTGAGTCCCTTCGGGAATAGGGCGGCATACAAGTTGAATAAACCTAAACCTAAACCATGTTTTATTGACTCTCTAATCTAGCCTACAGTCCTGAAATTTCTTAGTGGTCTCTCTTCCAAATATTAATCAAGCTTGAGTCAAGATTGTTTAGGTGTTAAAAGCTGGGCAGCTAATGAAACAGACTTAATCTGAAGCAGTGTTCCTCAATGCAGGGAGCTTTCAAATGTGCGGACCAGCAGTGGGTTACAGATTTTGTTATCACCGGTTCGTCGCAGGCGGGCGTGCCCTGTCCGCCAATGTGTCTGGCCTATCGTGCATGCACTTTGCTCATGTGCGTGCCTTCTGCACATGCGCCTGGCCTCAGAAACGTGCCTAAATAGGATGGCATAGAGCCGGGGCGGGTGGGCGATTTCTGCTACTAGTTCATGCAAACCAATCCGAACCGGCTAAATATCACTTCTGGTGTGGACCAACTTCAGAATTCCTTTCTGGCTGGGGAATTCTAGGAGTTGAAATCCATACACTTGAAAGTTGCCAATGTTGAGTAACATTGCTTTAAAGGACCGAGAGGAACATTAAAAGGTCTATGAGTTTCTTCTGGCTTGTTCCGGGAGAAATAGAAGAAATGTCACACTGACATTGCATGCACCACAACTTCATCACACAAGTGATGTGTGATGACATCATGACCTTCAGGTGCTTTACCTATTTACTTAGATAGCCATAGCAGGGAATCAGCAATAGCAATAGCAGTTAGACTTATATACCGCTTCATAGGGCTTTCAGCCCTCTCTAAGCGGTTTACAGAGTCAGCATATCGCCCCCAACAATCTGTGTCCTCATTTCACCCACCTCAGAAGGATGGAAGGCTGAGTCAACCTTGAGCCGGTGAGATTTGAACCACTGAACTGCAGATAACAGTCAGCTGAAGTGGCCTGCAGTACTGCACCCTAACCACTGCACCACCTCGGCATCAGGGGAGGGGTCAGACAATAGATTTGAACAAAATCTAATATATCAGATAAAAACATAATGATAGAAAATAGCATATGCTTGGGTCTAAAATTCTACTCAATTTCAAGCGATCCAGAACAAATCAATAAATAAACTCGCCCATAGGGTTGCTTAAAATTCCCAGCCCAAATGCCTGGGGAAACATCCAGATTTTCATTGCCTTATGAACAACCAAAAGGTTGGACATCACTTGTCCCTCCCATTTTGGAGTTTGAAGGCTGAAGTTTATACAAGAAGTCTGGGGGTAAAAACAGTTTTCTTTCTCAAACTTGGCTGCTTTAAGATGGGTGAACTTCAACTTCCAGAATTCCCCAGCCAGCAAGTAAGATTACACTTGGAATACTGCATCCAGTTGCACCAAATTAATCGTGGAAATCTTCTAGACTGGTCGGCAAAACTTGCACATGTTTTAACCTGTCACTCTTCAGCTTTTCCGTGTTTCTGGCATGGCTCTTAATCTAGTCCTGTCTCATGTTCGGGAAAGGCTCCGTGGGCAAAGGCAGGTTTTTAAAAGCTGTCTCCTTCCGAGATCTTCAAGAGGCTGTTAGAATTCTCTGCCCACCCAAGGCAGATGCTTCCAAAGGCAGACAATGTCATCGCACTAGCAGAGAATTCTAATAACGCTGGATCTCTTGTACCTACAAGGCAGGGAATTACTGATCCAGCAGGAGCAACGCATGAAGTCGTGGCCTGCCACGGTTTTCTCTGATAGAATTCTGGATATTGAATATGCAAAATGTGCATTAATGGGATTTTAATAACACGCTCCATTTCTTCTGCCTGGTTAGTGAGGAATCAAGGGACAAATTTGCGCTCTCCTTCCTCTCTCTCTCTCTCTCTCTCTGCCCCCCCCCCGTCCGCCCGCCCACCACTCCGCCGGGTTGCAATTCCCTCTGAATTTTGCACAGACCAAACTTAAAACCAGCTGGTCCACATCAGAGATTCTGGCCGCCTGAGAAGTCCCACTGGATTATCCCAACTGTCAAATGTCACCCCAACGGGCTTGAAGTTTACATCTCTGGCTTGACTGCTGTATGTCTTCTGCAGAGCTGGAAATTCGAATCCAGCTTTCTTGATATGCTGTTCTCCCAAGAAGGAAGGAAGATCTGGTTGGAGATGACACCAACTTGGCAACTGGCCACCAACATTCATCGAACTGTGTGAAGCGATGTGTGCTAGGAGAGAGAGCATTTTCTTAAAAAAATCGGCTTGGAAGGGCTATGGAGAACAATTCATTCCCCTCCCGAAAAGACACTGTCTTTTGAGACCCGCAGTTGGTCTTGGGAATGTCTGCAGAAAGAAACAAATGTGGTGGAATTGTAACAAGAAGAAGATTCCTCTGCTGAGTGACTGAGTTGTACTGATAGAAGAGAATCTGGGTAGCTCGGGGGTTGAACTGTGAAAGTCTTGGTGCTCTCTGAGCTTGGTTGTTTCCTTGCAGACATTTCATTATCCAACTAGGTAACATCATTGTTAGGTAAGCTCCCTGTTGGGAGAGCAAGTACGTTCAGCAAAGCGTTGTGAGAGTTGTGTTGGAGAACACACAAACCAGCATACAGAGACACTGCACTTTAAATAGGCTTTTACTCTCGTGGAAATAGAGGTCAGTCATCAATGTCTTTCAGTTAAGGGATAATCCAAATAACATAGTCCAGTAACATATAATCAGTTCGGTAATCAAGGTTTGCTAACAGTTGCAAAACTTACAATAGCTCACGGCACTCACAGATCAGCCCAGCATCTAACGAACAGAGAGAGAACTAACAGTCGTTCTGGCTCCCTCTTATGGCCGATTGAGGAAAACAGCACCAATCACATTTTACAGTATGCTTTAAAGAAACAGATACAACATTGTTACATGATTTATATATTGTCAGCCCAACCGTTAGAATTATATTCCTAACAATCATCAGTGCTAGTAAGGAGGTAGGCTTTCCTCTCGTTGTATATGCCGTGTTTTCCCCAAAATAAGACAGGGTCTTATTTTCTTTTGACCCCTGAAATAAGCGCTTGGCCTTACTTTCGGGGAGGTCTTATTATTTTTGAGGTGCAGGAGGCGGCGAGCGTGGTCACCTCATGGCTGCTGCTGTATTGCAATATTTTGTGGGAGGGTTTATTTTAGTGCATGCGCTTCAAAGCTGGATTGGCCATGTTATCCGGGGACGTCTTATTTTCGGGAAAACAGGGTACCAGCGGCGTGCCCTTTTGGTGGTGGTTGGAGTGGACTTGGTGTTCCTCATTTGGGATGTTGCTTACAGTTAGCTTGTTTTGCATGAGTTGGTGGTTTCTTGATTGTTTGCCTGTTGAGAGGGCTGAAAGCCCTATGAAGCGGTATATAAGTCCAACTGCTATTGCTATTGCTATTGTTGGTCTGGTGCTAACCTTGATGTTAAAACTCTGCTCATCTGGGTGTTGATTGCTGGTGAAGCGATGTTTTGGGTCTTTTTGTTTCTTTTTTGGCTTTTTGATTGTCTCTTTTGAATGGTATACATATATCTTGATTGCTTTCAGTGGTGGGATTCCAAATGTTTTCCTAGCAGTTCTATGAGAGAGTGCTTTGTGTGCTGCATTTACAATACAATACAATAGCAGAGTTGGAAGGGACTTTGGAGGTCTTCTAGTCCAACCCCCTGCCTTGGCAGGAAACCCTATACCGTTTCAGACAAATGGCTATCCAACATCTTCTTAAAGACTTCCAGTGTTGGGGCATTCACAACTTCTTGAAGAGCCGAGGTGGCGCAGTGGTTAAATGCAGCACTGCAGGCTGACTGCTAGATCAGCAGCTCAGCGGTTCAAATCTCACCGGCTCAGGGTTGACTCAGCCTTCCATCATTCCGAGGTGGGTAAAATGAGGACCCAGATTGTTGTTGGGGGCAATACGCTGACTCTGTAAACCGCTTAGAGAGGGCTGAAAGCCCTATGAAGCGGTATATAAGCCTAACTGCTATTGCTATTGCTATTGCTATTCTGGAGACAAATTGTTCCACTGATTAATTGTTCTAATTGTCAGGAATTTTCTCCTCAGTTCTAAGTTGCTTCTCTCCTTTTTTAGTTTCCACCCATTGCTTCTTGCTCTACCCTCAGGTGCTTTGGAGAATAGTTTGACTCCCTCTTCTTTGTGGCAACCCCTGAGATATTGGAAGACTGCTATCATGTCTCCCCTGGTCCTTCTTTCTATTAAACTAGATGTACCCAGTTCCTGCAACCGTTCTTCATATGTTTTAGTCTCCAGGCCCCTAATCATCTTTGTTGCTCTTCTCTGCATTCTTTCTAGAGTCTCCACACCTTTTTTACATTGTGGTGACCAAAACTGAATGCAGTATTCCAAGTGTGGCCTTACCAAGGCCTTATAAAGTGGTATTAACACTTCACGTGATCTTGATTCCATCCCTCTGTTTATGCAGCCTAGAACTGTGTCGGCTTTTTTGGCAGCTGCTGCACACGGCTGGCTCCTATTTTAATGGTTGTCCACTAGGACTCCAAGATCCCTTTCACAGTTACTACTATTGAGCAAGGTACCACCTATACTGTATTGTTTGTAAATATGAGCTGTTTGCCAAATTGTGATTACTTGATCATGGGGAAGGGGGAAAATGGATAGCCCTAAATACGAGTATAGGTGCTAAGTCACTTTTTTCAAGGCTGCCATAACTTTGAACCATGGTTGGATGGTTGTAACTTTCAGGCCCAGGATTTCTGTTGCTGAGCGAGACTCTTGTTAAGTGAGTTTTTGCCCCATTTTACAACCTTTCTTGCCACTTCAGTCAAGTGATTGTGCAGTGGTTAAGTTAGTAACACGATGGCAAAGTGAATCAGGCTTCCCCATTGACTTTCCTTGTCAGAAGGTCGCAAAAGGGGATCGCATGACTCCTGGGCACTGCAACCGTCATGAATACAAGCCAGTTGCCAAAAAATGGCTGAATTTTGATCATGTGATCAAGGGGATGCTGCAACGGTCGTAAGTGTGAAAAAGGTCATAGGTTGCTGTCAGGGTTCCAAGTAACACCCCGCAACGAAAGAAGACTCCAAGACTTGAACTTCCTCAAAGTTCCATTTTATTAGAGGCGTCATATTGGCGCATCTGGGAAAACCCGAATCTGAAAGCTTCCAGGTTTTCCCCACCCAAATGAAAGTCCAAGTCCCTGCCCCAACCCCCACGAGTCCATCATATGGTCCAATCAGGCACCATCCAAAACTGGAGATGCCTCCCAGTCGCCTCATCGCAGCTGCAGGGCAAGATGACCTTGACTTTCTGAGAAAGAATGTTATTATGGCTACATGGTTCCACCACAAAACCGCGTTCGACTAAAGCGCGTTCGACTAAAGCGCGCTCGACGAAACCGCGTAGCTGACATCATCACAGCGCGACAACAGCGCGGAGAAAAAAGCACGCTGTAAACGCTAAAGCTAAAATTAACCCCTAAACCTAAACCTAACCCCCCTAAACCTAATCCTAAACCTAACACTAAACCTAAGCCTTAATCTAACCCTAAACCTAACGCTAAACCTAACCCTTAACCTAACGCTAACCCTAACCCTAACCCTTAACCTAACCCTAAACCTAACCCTAACCCTTAACCTAACCCTAACCCTAACCCTAACCCTAACCCTAACCCTTAACCTAACCCTAAACCTAACCCTAAACCTAACCCTAAACCTAAACCTAACCCTTACCTTAACTTGAATCGGCTTGCTTTCAAAGCGCTATTTAAAGCGCCCTTTTTTCTCCGCGGTCGCTGTTGTCGCCCTGCTGATGATGTCAGCGACGCGGTTTAATCGGGCGCGCTTTAGTGGAGCGCGGTTTTGTTGTGCCACGGGCTACATATCACCCACATTGTGTATAATCCCCCCTCCCATTTTCCCGCGGTAGAAAATGTGGCAGGCCTGAACGCCCAAATGTAAAAGATGGATTCCAGTTGCTTTTTTTTCAGTGCTGTTGTAACTTTGGTCACTGAATGAGAGATTGTAAGTCGAGGACTACCTGTACTGTCCCTGACTGCTGCCTTTCAGCACTGAGCCATGCCTCTGTCATATCTCCCAGCTCTTATCATTCTTCCCTGGTTTTCATCCTTCGTAGCTGTCTGTGATCCATTGCTCTTCGGTCTTGGCCTCGGTTCCCCTGACGTTGTTCCCGTCTTTGGTCTCCCCTGTGTTTCTCACCTTCCCTCCAATATCTCGCGTGACCCTCAGGAGGGACTCAAAGCTTGGCTTTGGTTTCTGAGCAAGCAGGAATGCTAGTTCAGAATTTATACCCAGTCAGATCAGGCTTTTTCATGCTCTCTGGCGACATTCCCCTTGTGGAAGAAGGCGCTTCTGTCTCCTCTTATCTTCGGCCTTTGGAGTGTCGGTAAATGACAGCTGCTTGTTTACATCCTCTGCTCCCCTTCTCAGATCAGTACGAACGAAGCTGAGATCTTCAGCACCTGATGGAGCCCAGATGACTCCTGTCTCCTGGGTTGGTGTCCAATGGAGCCCAGGGCAGATCTCTCTCTCCCGTATTTCCTCCTCACCATTCCATCCCACAGAAGTGGAGAGGTTAAGGGTTGCCACCCTGATGGCCTTCGACATGGGTGTCGCTGCTTCTGTCAGGCAATCAGATCCACTTGTGAAGAGTTCAACTAGCGTATTTTTCGGAGTATAAGACGCACCAAGGTTTTGAAGAGGCAAATTTTTTAAAAAAAGAGTTTTTGCACTCTGCAACCCTCTCAAAAACGGCCCGTTCTTTGCGAAAACAGGCCCGAATACCCTTTAGGAGGCTTGCAGAATGCTCCTGGGCGGTGGGGCCCCCCAAAACAAGCAAGTACGGGGCCGTTTTTTGCAAAAAAACGGGCCCGTTTTTGGTCAAAAAAAGGGCAGGGATAGCTTTTAGCCGCCCAGAGTCCCTAGGGAGTGGGCGGCATACAGATGTCAATAAACCTAAACCTTTAGGAAGCTTATAGAGTGCTACTGGGTCTGGGGCAGTGGTAGGTTTCAAAAAATTTTGGAACCCCTTCTGTAGGTGTGGCCTGCTTTCCGGGTCCACTGGTGGAACCTCTTCTAACCGGTTCGGTAGATTTGACGAACCGGTTCTACCGAATAGGTGCGAACTGGTAGGAACCCACCTCTCATCTGGGGGGTGCAAAATTGAGCAAAAAATGGACTGTTTCGCCTCATTTCTGCCCCCAGGAGCTCTCTGAAAGCCTCCTACAAGCTATGTACGGCCATTTTGGTGAAGGGGGTGGGGTTTCGGGAGGCAAAAAATGCTGTATTCAGTGAATACGACGCACCCTGATTTTCAGCCTCTTTTTTGAGGGAAAAAGGTGCATCATTTACTCTGAAAAATACAGTAGCTCTTTTACTACTCAAGCTTATATAACTGTGGTGGGGAACCTATGGGACACATGCCGGAAGCGGCATACAGAGCCATCCCACGCGGGATGCGCAGTCGCAGCCTCACTAGCTCTTCTTCCACGCTTCTGTGCACACACGCGAGCCAGTCAGCTGGCTTTTCCACATGTGGGAGTGCTGAAACCCGGAAGAGCAGCATCCCGTCGTGCATGTGCGCACTGGCACCCAAACCTCCAGGTTTCTGGAGCGTGTGCTCATGCTGGAAACTGGACATTTGGGTGCCAGTGCACACATGCGCACTGCAATGCCGCTCTTCCGGGTTTCTGTGCTCCCACGTGCACAAAAAGCCAGCAAGCTGCATGGTCCAGGCAGGACAGTTTTGCATGCCATTTCCAGCATGCAGGTTGGCATGCGGTGACGTAAAAAGTTAACCGTCACTGCTATATAATACAGGAATTGTCTCAGACTGCTGGTTTGTACCTGGGTGAAATAAGGTGGCGTTTAAGGGGAGGCTGTTAGACTTTGCCTCTTACGGCCATGTAGGGATTCTAGACTAATTGCCTGTTTGACTCCTTTCCCTGGCAGAGCCAATCTTACTCTGACAGTTTCTTCACCGCTTGTCACTTGGACTGAGAGGGAGGAATTGAACTGGAGCCAAATCCTCTTCAGTTGCTGAATGGGGACCAGTCCAACCCCTTTCCCACTGGACTACAGTGATTCTGGCTGTGTCCCTGAAATGCCTTTTGATAGCTCAGATCAGTCTGACTATCTATGGTCCCTGTCTTCATCCAAACACCTTTTTGGGGAGGCGATGGGATCACTATTGGCTTCAACAGCCAGGAGCTTCTTGTGCGCTGCATATGCTAGAAGGGGAGGACGGGGGGCGCAGCGTCCCCTCCGTGGCCCATTCTGGGCCAAAATGGGCCGTGGAGGGGGCGATGCAGGGGGGGCTTCAAGGAGGCCTACTAGGCACAAAATGGGGCGCCGGGAGGTGCAGCACATATGGGTGGGGGGAGGGGAGTGTGCGTGGGGTCACGCACGCATGCACAGGGCCGCAGGTGTTGGGTGTCACACACGCATTGCATTATGGAGGAGGGCTCGCCCATGTGCTGTCGCACCCATGCGCTTTTGGCACACAACGACAACAAGTTTAGCCATCACTAGTATAGGATCTTCTGTTCGATCAGGGGTTTGGACTAGAAGACCTCCAAGGTCCCTTCAAACTCTTCTGAATTCTGAATCATGCCATTGTTAAGCAAATCCAGTTTCCCCCATTGGCTTTGTTTGTCAGAAGCCAGCTGGGACAGTCACAAATGGTAATCAATAATAGATGGTAATGATATGTTAAATTTGATTAATTTAGGGGGGCAAGTAATGATATTGTTTATATATTAAGAAGAAATTAAATTTAAGCGGAAGAATATGGAATGAAAATAAGATGACTGAAATGTAAAATGAAAATATGATGTAAAATGAAATATGCATAAAAGAAAATGTAAAGAGGGGGAAAACTGGACAACACTTTGTTTATAAAAGAAATAAAAATATGTAACAAAAAAAAATTGGTATAAATACTGTACATGCGAGTTGCCAGGCGCCTGAATTTTGATTACGTGACCATTGGGATGCTGCAATGGTCATAATTGTGAGCACCAGTTGTAGTCACTTTTTTCATTGGCGTAACTTTGAACGGTCGCTAAATGAATGGTCGTAAACCGAGGACTACCTGTAGATACACTGGTGCTCCCAGCATTTCTAACCAGCTTGAAATCCAGGGCATCCTAGCAGTTCTTGCTGTGTGTTACAGGCCTAAAATATCTGGAGGACGACAAGTTCTGTGGAAAGTTGTCCTAAATATATATAAAAAAGAGAAAAGTTGCAGGTCAGCTGTTCTTGTCCCACTATGCTGGAAAATCTGAGCGTACAAAATTATGGGAGCAGAGAAGGTCAAGAATATTTAGGAATGACCTATAAAATGCTTGCTCCTAATGGAGGAGGAAAAAAAAATAGTAGAAAGAGAAATCGAGGCGAAGGAGGGAGGGAGAACGGAGAGGAAAGCAGCCACTTTCTTGTTTGCAAACCAAGCCAGCTGTGTCCTCTGTTTAAACATATTTATCTATTTTTTGTGGATAAAACAGCAAGCTTGGAGGTGGCCGAGATGAAACGGAAAAATAGTCATTATCCTTGACCACCTCTCTCTTTCTCTCTCCCTCTCCGGAACATAACAGGACAGCAGAAGGACATGAGATAAAGTCAATGTATTCTACTTGCCTAACAAGAAAACAAGAAAAAAGGGGAAAGGGCGATTCCGTTTGAAAGGAGTCACTGCCAGCGAGAAAACACTGAGAAAAGCTGGCATCGTTACAGAGAGGAGAAAAATATTCTGCATTTCCTAAGGCTCCTGGGTGTTGAGAGGGTTTTTCTGTGTGCGTGTATTGTGTGTCATCCAAAATTTGGCTGTGAGCCACAAAATCTGTACCATGATTTTCTTTGGAGGTAGAAATACAGGAAATTCTCAACTTACAACAGTTTGTTTAGTGACCATTTGAAGTTACAGCAGCACTAAAAAAAAAAGTGACTTAGGACCATTTTTCACACTTATGACAGTGATTTACATTCAGATTAGAGATGGTATTCAGCCGGCTCTCTGGTTCGGGCGAACCAGTAGCGGCAACTGCAGGAGGCTCCGCCCACCCGCCCCAATGTCATGCGTGAGCACCGTGCATGCGCAGAAGGTGATGTGCATGCGCAGATGCAGCGGGTGCATTCACATTTGCAAACTGCTAGGGAAGGCAAGTGAATCCCACCGCGGATTCAGATGCTTGATAACTGGTTCATATTTATGACGGTTGTAGTGTCCTGGGATCATGTGATCCCCTTTTGTGATTTTCTTACAACAGTCAACTGGGAAGTCAGATTCACTTGGCGATAGTGCTACAAACTTTAAAAAAATGTGGCAAGAAAAGTCGTAGAAATGGAGCAAAACTCACTTAACAAATTTCTCACTTAGCAACATAAATTTTGGGCTCATTTAGCAATAGCAATAGCAGTTAGACTTATATACCGCTTCATAGGGCTTTCAGCCCTCTCTAAGCGGTTTACAGAGTCAGCATATCGCCCCCACAGTCTGGGTCCTCATTTCACCCACCTCGGAAGGATGGAAGGCTGAGTCAACTTTGAGCCGGTGAGATTTGAACCGCCGAACTGCAGATAACAGTCAGCTGAAGTGGCCTGCAGTACTGCACCCTAACCACTGTGCCACCTTGGCTCTTTGTGGTAATAAGTCACCCTGCTACCTGTGCACCATTTTCTGTTGCATTCCACCAGTTGGACCTCATGAACAAGCCACATTTACAACCAGTCCCAGCATCCTGGGATCATGTGGTCATGATCAGTGACCTTTTGAGAAACTGGATTCGCTTAACAGCCATAATAAAACCGATCGTAAGACTGGGCCTGGTCATGCAAAGGGTTATTACCGCCCTGACTTATCATGGAGGCTTTGTTCTCAATTGGGGTTATAAATTGAGGACTCCTTGTATTAAGTCAATTTAAATACAATTCAGTACAATACAATAGCAGAGTTGGAAGGGACCTCGGAGGTCTTCTAGTCCAACCCCCTGCCTAGGCAGGAAACCCTATACCGTTTCAGACAAATGGCTATCCAACATCTTCTTAAAGACTTCCAGTGTTGGGGCATTCACAAATTCTGGAGGCAACTTCTATTCCACAGATTAATTGTTCTAACTGTCAGGAAACTTCTCCTCAGTTCTCAGTTGTTTCTCTCCTTGTTTAGTTTCCACCCATTGCTTCTTGTCCTACACTCAGGTACTTTGGAGAATAGTTTGACTCCCTCTTCTTTGTGGCAGCCCCTGAGATATTGGAACACGGCTATCATGTCTCCCCTAGTCCTTCTTTTCATTAAACTAGACATACCCAGTTCCTGCAACCGTTCTTCGTGTGTTTTAGTCTCCAGTCCCCTAATCATCTTTGTTGCTCTTCTCTGCACTCTTTCTAGAGTCTCCACATCTTTGTTCCTGTTGCGGTTGGGTAATGTGATTAACATATCGTTACCCAAAGAAAATTCACTTTTATTCAATGTTGGGGTACAAGTAGACCTTGATTTATGGTAACAATAGCACTTAGACCAGTGTTTCTCAACCTTGGCAACTTGAAGATGTCCGGACTTCAACTCCCAGAATTCCCCAGCCAGCATTCGCTGGCTGGGGAATTCTGGGAGTTGAAGTCCGGACATCTTCAAGTTGCCAAGGTTGAGAAACACTGACTTAGACATATAGTTATATACTCCCCCATAATGTTTTATAGTGCTCTCTGATTGGCTTGCAATGTCAGCATATGCTCCCCTTCCACAATTTGGGTCCCCATTTTACCTTGAGCCTTGTAGGATTGAACTCCAAGCTGTGAGCAGAGTACGCCTGCAACACAGCATTCTAACCACTGCACCATCACTCTGCTGATCGCAAGTGATCACAACGGAGCTCAAAATTTCTCTTGCTAAGCAAGACCATGGTTAAATGGTTTTGCCCCATTTTAAACCTTTCTTGCCGCAGTTGTTAAATGAATCACTGCAGTTGTTAAGTTGGTAACACGGTTGTTAAGTGGGTCTGGCTTCCCCATTGTCATTGCTGGTCAGAAGGTCGCAAAAGGTGATCATGTGACCCTGGGACATTGCAACCGTCATAAATATGAACCAGTTGCCAAGCATCCGAATTTTGAACATGTGACTATGGGGATGCTGCAATGGTCGTAAGTGTGAAAAACAGTCATAAATCACTTTGTTCAGTGCTGTTGTAACTTTAAACGGTCTTCCATAAGTGGAGGACTACCTGTAGTTTACCTAGATTGGGAAAGCACTGGCTTAGGAGACACCCCCCCCCCCCCGCCTTGTACTTTCCTTCCAAATCCTGATACAGTCAGGTTCTACGTTTAGGCAAGAAAAACGAAATGCACAGGTACAGTATATGTGGTATCTTGCTCAATAGTAGTAACTGTGAGAGGGATCTTGGAATCCTAGTGGACAACCATTTAAATAGGAGCCAGCCGTGTGCAGCAGCTGCCAAAAAAGCCAACACAGTTCTAGGCTACGTAAACAGATCAAGATCACGTGAAGTGTTAATACCACTTTATAATGCCTTGGTAAGGCCACACTTGGAATACGGCATCCAGTTTTGGTTGTCACGATGTAAAAAAGATGTTGAGACTCTAGAAAGAGTGCAGAGAAGAGCAACAAAGATGATTAGGGGACTGGAGGCTGAAACATATGAAGAACGGTTGCAGGAACTGGGTATCTCTAGTTTAATGAAAAGAAGGACTAGGGGAGACATGATAGTGGCCTTCCAACATCTCAGGGGTTGCCACAAAGAAGAGGGAGTCAAACTATTCTCCAAAGCACCTGAGGGTAGAACAAGAAGCAATGGGTGGAACCTATTCAAGGAGAGAAGCAACTTAGGAGAAATTTCCTGACAGTTAGAACGATTAATCAGTGAAACAACTTGCCTCCAGAAGTTGTGAATGCTGCAACACTGGAAGTTTTGAAGCAAAGATTGGACAAACATTTATCTGAAATGGTATAAGGTTCGCTGCCTAAGCAGAGGGCTGGACTAGAAGACCTCCAAGGTCCCTTCCAACCAGTGGTGGGTTTCAAAAATTGTTCGAACCTACTCTGTGGGTGTGGCCTCCTTTGTGGGAGTGGCTTGCCACCCATGTGACCGGATAGGAGTTGCTTGCCGCCCATGTGACCGGATATGAAGATGCCGACGACACTTGTCAGAACCACCTTAAATTACCTCACATACAGCACTGGCATGCATAAGAATATGATGTAAACTTGTTTTTTAAAAGGCATCTTTGGTTTGCGTTAAAACAACTTCAACACACGCAATGTTCTGATTGCACCACAAACGCAGCAGTCATCCTTACCTTTCACAGAGGCACTGAGTTTTATAAATAGGAGCATGATAGTGTAGAATAATCGTATCCAAGGACCAGTGGTGGGTTTCAAAAAACTTTGGAGCCTCTTCTGTAGGTGTGGCCTGCTTTCCGGGTCCACTGGTGGAACCTCTTCTAACCGGTTCGGTAGATTTGACGAACCGGTTCTACCAAATAGGTGCGAACTGGTAGGAACCCACCTCTGCTTCCAACTCTGTTATTCTATCAGTACAAATAATATTTATGGACATTGAGAGAGAAATTTATTAGATGAGGAATTTTTCCAATCCACGTTACATTTTGACCATCGTCTTGATATTCTACGGTTGATATTCATAATAGGTTCTGACTGATTTGGCTACTTTCAAGGGAAAATAGGAAAAACAGAAAAGGAACAGGCACAAGGCAGACTCTCATCGAGGTAATGGGAAGAGAGATGATGGCACGTAGGTAACATTGCGGGACTGGGCCAGCTGTTTCGCTATGTCCTCAGCTGCCTCGAGTTTGCGCAGTTCCACAAGGCCTTCCCCTGCGGAAGCCAGGGAGTTGGCAATCAGCTCTGCCGCTTTCGAGTCTCCTTCGGCCATGATGATAGCGGCCTTCTTCTGGTACTCTGCCTTTTCCACAAAGAACCTCGCCTTTTCTGCTTCCTGCTGCGCCACTTGCTTCATTTCTACGGCATCCAAGAAGTCCTTGCTGAACGTCAGGTGAGTCAAGGAAACGTCATCCAGGGCGATGCCGAAGCTAGCCGCCCGTTCCGACAGGTCTTCGTTCACCTGCCTGGAGACCAACTCTCTCTGTGTGATCAGTTCCTCGGCATCAAAGCGAGCCACCACTGATTTGAGCACCTCCGTCGTGATGGACGGTAACACTCGGTCATCATAGTCTTCACCGATCGTCGTGTAAATCCGAGGGAGCTGCATTATTACTGGCCGGAACAAGATCCTGAGAGTAAGATTCACGTTCTGGAGATCTTTGCTCCCCGTGGTGACAGGGATATTGTGAGGGCGAGAACGGCAGTCAAAAATTATGGGCTTCTGCAGCCATGGGATGAGAAAATGAGTCCCTTCTCCTACCACCTTATCCTGAACACCCAGATATCGGTCAAAGATGACCGCCCGGTGACCTGCGTCCACGTTATAAAGAATAGAGTTGGCCACTCCACCAGCAAATGCTAAGCCCAAACTAAGTTTGCCAATGTTCTCAAAGATCTTAGCAGCCATTGGGGACAGCTGATGTCTCTCTTCTCTATGTCCAAGGAATGCACATGGCCGAAATCCTTGCTGGGTTTTGTGTGGTGTTTCTTCTAGATATTGGGTTCGACCTGGTCTTTCTTCTAACCACTTTCAATGACCGGGGTCAAATGAATGTCCCCTCCCAAACACGTGTTTGGTTTTCAAGTTCAGGAGATGACAATCCTGGAATCCCATCAAAGATGGGATCTCCACCATCACTGTTTCATCCTGACCAGATCAGAAGGCCTCTTGACATCACCAAGGTATCTTTTGTGACATGGCCCACTCTGACCTTTTACCTTGGAGGAAGTTGACATTATATTTGAGTGGGTTTAAGAGCTGGCGTCACTTCCTACCAAGGCTCCTTGTCCAGTTGCTGGGATTGTGGATCACCTCCCCAAAAGGTAGGATGGGAGCAGAGCAGTGGTGGGATTCAGCCGGTTCGCACCTATTCGGGAGAACCGGTTGGTAACTTTCTAAGCAGTTCGGAGAAGCGATTGTTGGAAGAAATCTCATTTTGGTTTTTTCCACTTTACAGGGCTAATCCTGTAAGGAAGGCAGGAAGGAAACATTCTGGTGTTGTTTCTAGCCTAATCTTTATTGACCTGCTTACAGAAACTGCCTCTCCATTAACCCTTATTACATTATAACACCTAAGGCGAACCATCGGTGTGAGTGACGTTGAGTTGGCCACGCCCTCATGGTCACATGACCACCGAGCCCCGCCTACACAGCTGGTCATTAGGGCAGAGAACTGGTTGTTACATTTTTTGAATCCCACCACTGGAGCAGAGAGAGAAAATCTGGGCAGGTCCAGGACCAAAACTCTCAATTGAGGCAGGCTTTCTGATGAACAAAAGCTAGGCTTTTAAAGCCACGTTTTACTCATTTTGTAAATTACAATAGAAGACAGTGATTCTGAATGCCCTCTGGTTAAAAAAAAAAAGTGGAGTATCAGTCATTTTTTTAAAAATGAAAATGCTTGAGCTTAAATTTGAATTGAATTTAAATCAAAATAATTAAATGAGGGGAATATGATCATTCCTCACTCAGGGGATGATTTTGTCCCTTTTTGTCACATTGGAAAAATTTTTATTTTATTTATTTATTTCGTCAAGCATGAATCAGGTAACAGCTATATGCATACACATGATTATGAATACATGAAATGGATACAGATACAAGGGAATATTAGGTCAGGGATGGTAGGCACTCTGGGAGCTGCAGTTAAGGCCATCTGAAGCTTCGGAGTGGATCGTTCTTATCTCGCCGGATATCAACTCATGACATCACCTAATGAGGTCACTACCACGCAGCTTTGACATCAGAGATTTGTTTTGAAACATTGCCAGACCTTCCTCTTCCTGTTTTAGATTTAGCAACACAGGAAAGACAGAGTTGACTTGGCCAGTCCTGAAATATCTCCAAGCCCTTCATTATGACATCCCCAAGTCCTGCATTGTGACAGCCTAGTGACCCCCTCACTCCTCAAGGCTCAGCTTCTGTGGTGCTACAGATGCAGAAAACATATAACTGGCCTCCCCCGGCTTTCTGAAATGCCAAAAATCAGTTGGCCAGTGCGCACATGCGCACCAGAGCTGAGGACTGCCGTGCCGGCAAATACGGCTACGCGTGCCACCTTATGGCCACATGATCAAAACTCGAACATTTGGCAACTGGCTCATATTTATGACGGTCAAAAAAACCATGTTACTAACTTAACAACTGTTACCATTCACTTAACAACTGTGGCAAGAAAAATAATAAAATGTCAGTTAACAACTTTTGCTTAGCAACAGAAATTTTGGGCTCAGTTGTTGTTATAAATTGAGGGCTACCTGTATTTTTAAATCTTTTTCTTCCTCTGTCTTGCTTCTTAAGCAAAAAAAGTTTGGCTGAGTTTTCTGCCAATACTTAGCTTCTTAAAATATGAATTTATCAGCTGCAAAAATCTATTTTTTTAACCTGAAGCAAAATACCCACGAGAGTCCTATTCAGTTTTATTTTCTTGCTGGGCAACCAAACAGAAGAAATCTCACATAAATATTATCAAAATAACCTTTATTTTCCCCAAACATCGGCACACTACAGTGTAGTTCTTGACTTATGAAACCCCGAATTATGGTCATAAGTTATTTCGGACATAAGGCATCCTTGTGACCGAAAATAAATTTCCGGCCCTTTTCACAGCATTAAAGGAAATGTCACAGTCATTAAATGAATTCAGTGGTTGTTAAGCGAACCCATTCATTTGAATGGGCAATTTTTGCTGTAAACTAGAAAAAAGCATTGTGAATTGAAGTCACATGTCCCCAGAATGCTACAACAAGTCATAAAGCTGATCCATCCAAAATCTGGTCACATTACTGGTAGGGGGTGACACAACAATTTACAATGTGCTTAACAGGCCACGAAGCACCCATTTCATGACCATCATAACTTCAAAGAATCATAAAATGACCGTCGTTAAGTGAGGACTTTCTATAGTTGTGAATGTTTCCAGGACTGAGAAGAAATGATTGACCTCCTCAGTGTCTCTGTATACCTCTGTGTGTGTGTGTTGTTTGCCTATAAAAAAAGGAAAGAGACATTTGGTGTGGTTTTAGAAGTTTTAGAAATGCAGCTTTAGAAAAAGCAGAGACATTATCACCCTGCCAACAAAAGTGTGTCTACTTAAGGCTCTGGTTTTCCCAGTTGCAATGGATGGCTGTGAAGGTTGGACCATAAGGAAGGCTGAGCGCCGAAGAATGGAGGCCTTTGAACTCTGGTGCTGGAGAAGACGCCTGAGAGTCCCTTGGACTGCAAGGCCATCCAACTGGTCAATCCCAGAGGAGATCAACCCTGACTGCTCTTTAGAAGGTCCTAAATCCTGAAGAGGAAACTCAAGTACTTTGGCCACCTGATGAGAAGGAAGGACTCCCTGGAGAAGAGCCTCATGCTGGGAACGATGGAGGGCAAAAGAAGAAAGGGACGGCAGAGAATGAGGTGGCTGGATGGAGTCACCAAAGCAGTCGGAGTGAGCTTAAATGGACTCCAGAGGATGGTAGAGGACAGGAAGGCCTGGAGGAATGTTGTCCATGGGGTTGCGATGGGTCGGACACGACTTCACAAATAAGAACAAGAAATCCAGATTTTTAAAATGATAGTCACGTAGGAGATTTTGATTGCAACGATATCTCAAACAGGGCAGTGGTCTAAAAAAAATCAAGACCCTAAAAAAGCCAGGCAGAATCCTAATCTGCTCATCCTTGTGGCCTGTGGACCACACCATTTGACCCCTCTGGAATGATAGCAACCCCTCCCCACAATTTAATTTGTTTAGTTTGCGGTAAAATAATGTGCCTTCAACATAGCTCTCACATTGTCTCTCATTTCCTGGTGGGTTTCGTTCAGTCTAAATTGCCCAAAGCACCGTTCTTGTCCAAATGGCAGCCTTGTAAAAAAAAAAGCTGGCCTTGCTGGAAGCTACTTGGGGAGCAGAGATCCCGACGGTGGATCTATCTACCAAGATCCCCTGTTTCTGCAAACATCCCCTCTTCTGGATGCTTGACTTTCTCTCTCTTGCTCACTCACTCTTCCTAACTGAAAGTGAGTTGTCTCATGTGTGATTCAAGACCCTTTTGAATTGTCAGCTGCAGCTGAGAAGGCTCCTTGTTAGCATTTTGCTCCAGGTAAAAGAATGGATTTTCCCAGCTGATAAATTCATATATTTATAAGCTCTATATTTGAAGAAAACACGATGGCGAGCGGAAAGCTGGCTGCTGGAGAACTGGAGACTGACTTGTTTTTCTCTGTCTCATTTTTGTGTTTTTGTTTTGTTTTGGAGATTAAAGGGGGGCATCGATCCCCTTGGCACTCAGGTATTTATGCCATTCATGCCTTTCTGGGGAAAAGATTTTGGATTTGGGGTGGATGGTTCTATCAAAATGTCAGTTCAGGGTGCATCGGTGGAATAGAATAACAGAATAACAGAATAACAGAATAACAGAAATTGAAGGGACCTTGGAGTTGTCCCAGTCCAATCCCTGCTTAAGTAGAAGACACCATACCATTCCAGAAAAAACAAGTTTTGTATTATGGATATTGGTTCCACCACAAATGCGCGCACAACAAAAGCACGGCTGACTAAAGCGCGGTGTCTAAAGCGCGGTGACAAAACCGTGCGACGAATGAGCGACTAATTACCCCTAAAGCGCGCCGACAAAAGCGCGCCGACAGAAGCGCGCTGTAACGTAACCCTCAACCTAACCCTCAACCTAACCCTCAACCTAACCCTAAACCTAACTGTAAATCTTACCTTAAATGAAATCGCGCTTCTGTCGGCGCGCTGTTGTTGGCGCGCTGTTGTCGGCGCGCTTTTGAAATCGCGGTTTTAGCGCCGCGGTGTTGTCGGCGCGCTTATGATATTCGCGCTTTTGACGGGTCACGTGGATATTAAGAAACTGATTCCATAGTACAGGTAGTCCTTGACGTATGACTACAATTAAACCCAAAATTTCTGTTGTTGAGGGAAACATTGGTTAAGTGAGTTTTGCCCCGTTTTACAACCTCTCTTGCCACAGTTGTTAAGTGAATTGCTGCAATTGTCAGAGGAGTGACACGGTTGTTAAATGAATCTGGTGTTCCCCATTGACTTTGCTTGTCGGAAAGTCACCAGAGGGGGTCACATGGCCACGGGATACTGCAACCGTCATAAATATGAGTCAGTTGCCAAGCGTCCAAATTTTGATGACCATGGGGATGCTGCAATGGTTTTAAAGTGTGAAAAATGGTCATAAGCAAGGATGAAATGCTACCGGTTCACCCAAACCAGTAGTAAAAAATGCTACTGGTTCAAGCAAACCGGTATTTACAATACAATAGCAGAGTTGGAAGGGACCTTGGAGGTCTTCTAGTCCAACTCCCTGCCTAGGCAGGAAACCCTATACCGTTTCAGACAAATGGCTATCCAACATCTTCTTAAAGACTTCCAGTGTTGGGGCATTCACAACCTCTGGAGACAAGCTGTTCCACTGATTAATTGTTCTCACTGTCAGGAAATTTCTCCTCAGTTCTAAGTTGCTTCTCTCCTTGATTAGTTTCCACCCATTGCTTCTTGTCCTACCCTCAGGTGCCTTGGAAAATTTCAGACCATCAGTTGTGACGCACAATTTATATTAGCTAGTATTGTCGGATTTCCTGCTTTCTAGCTAATCTAAATCGTATGGAACAGCGGATTCCCCCCCCCCGCTGTTCTACTTACCTTTGCAGGTGCCCTCGATAGCAGGCTCCGCCCAACCGCTCGGACGTCATCACGTCTTTGTGCATACACGGAGGTGGTGCATGGGCTCACATTTACGAACCAGTAGCGAAGGTAAGTTTATTTCTCCGCCCTGGTCATAAGTCACTTTTTTCAATGCCGTAATTTTGAATGGTCACTAAATGAACTGTTGTAAGTCGAGGACTAAGAATCAGAATAGAGCTGGAAGGGACCTTGGAGGTCTTCTAGCCCAACCCCTGGCTGGGGAATTCTGGGAGTTGAAGTCCAGACATCTTCAAGTTGCTAAGGTTGAGAAACACTGTCCTATACCATTTTTAGATTGTCCAGTCTCTTCTTAAAAACCTCCAGTGATAAAGCACCCGAAGCATCTGAAAACTACATGTATTAATAAAGCATCTGAAACCGGTATAAACCCACAAGAATCGCAACACACTATTTTAGGGATATTTTCCCCCCAAAAAGTGAAAATTAAGCAGAGTATCCTGAGGGGGTGGTGGTGGTCAAGAGGATCAAAATGGGGGCTACAGCAGTGCGAACATAGCTCCAACTGATAGTTATATTTGTGCCTCCGATATAAAAACCAAGTGAGACTTCAAATGCACCCAAACAACCGACATCTTGACTTTTTTTGACCACACCTGCTTTCCAGTTGTGGCTCCTTCATCGTAGGCTTTCTGTGCCTTTCTTCTGTGCTTTCTAAACTTATCCCCTTTGGCGACTTTCTGATAAGAAAGTTAATGGGGGAAGATAGATTCACTTAACAACCGTGTTACTAAGTTAAAAACTGCAGCGGTCCACTTAAAAACTGTGACAAGAAAGGCTGCAAAACGGGGCAAAACTCCCTTCACTACTGTTTAGCTGAACACTCAGATGTGGTCATAACTCGGGGACTACCTGTATCCCGGAAGAAAGCAAAATAGCGAACCGCTGTCATATTGCTGCAGTGAAACAATAGGGAGGTATCCGTGAGTTGAACTTAACGCGAGGAAATGTTTTTTGTCGTCATTTCAATAGAAATAGAAATACAATACAAAGCTAACCTGGGGAAATCTCCAAAGAGCAGAATGGAATTGGACCTTGAGATTGGAGCAGATGGGAGACCAACTGGAGATCCCAGGTCTATAGGCTAGATGGGAAACATTATTTTTAAAAAACCGCAAATCAGGCTGCGGCCAGCCATTATTATATTATTGTCTCAGAATTGTGGAATTAGATTTAGCTTAACGGAATCTTAACAGGGTGTGGATCGGGGAATTCCAATAACAACTATTATTATTATTATTATTTTGGCAAGGCTCAAAATGAGTTGCCCTGGGAAAAATTGTACCCAAAAGATCAGAGATCTCCTTTGGAAAGTTATTTCCCGCCCCCTCCTCCAAATGACTATAACACAGACTGTGCTTTAGATCGACACAACACTGCCTTTCTGAAAGCGGGGTGCCCCATCTCTTCCAGGGGTGCCTTCCTCCCCAACTGGTTTGGCCTTTCATGGGTAGCTCAAGCTCTCCAGATCTCAAACGTGGGGTGTTTTATTTTTTTTCCTCCAGCCTTTCGTTGAAAAACACACATCCCCGGTAGAAATCTCCATTGTCAATGGAGTGCCAATAAAGTAATTTTTCTGGCGGTTCCTTTTTTTTCCCCCTTTTTTCCTTTTGGAAAGACAGTTGACGGAGGGGGAAACTTGCCTGCCAACGGTGGAGCCTTGCGTGGAAATTCTGGCCAGTGAAAGAAGCCGAGGCAAAGTACATTAAGTATTGAAAAGCTTGAAATTTGGATAAAGAGGGCCGAAAAAAATGGGCGAGAGGGAGTCAAAAGGGAGAGGGGAAGACAATGGGCGAACGAGGCCGTAGGGACTTCCTGAAAGGGTCTTAGAAATTCAAAAGAGCTGCACCCCGGCCTCCGAGTGCTTGTCATTCACAGCTGCAGGACAGAGATCACCAAGCCTTGCGCCAAACAATGCCGAATTGTTTCCAGAAGGTGGGAAAATTGTAGGTCTCAACGCTTCTCGCTCACACCAGCGGTTCCGCTAGTCAAACATGCGTTCCACTTGAATCAATTCTGGACACTAAGTTAGCATAATCCCCACCAGTCTTGCTATGACAACTTGAAGGAGAATTTGGAGGGGTGTGAGTGACAGCAGACGCCATACTGACAAGGCAGAAAGAAGGGAAGTTCATAGCCATCCATCCATCTATATTCCTGACCCCCACTTTCCTCCCTCCTTCCTCTTTTGTTCTTCCTTCCTTCCTTCCTTCTTTCCTCCCTCCCTCCTCACCTCTCTTTCCCTCTTCTTTCTCCTTTTCTTCCTTTCTTTTTTTCCCTCCAATCAGAATCATGCTGGAAGGGACCTTGGAGGTCTTCTAGTCCAACCCCCTGCTCAAGCAGGAAACCCTATACCATTTCAGACAGGTGGCTGTCCAGTCTGTAATATGGAATCATGTCTGGAGGCAAGCTGTTCCAGTGGTTAATTGTTCTCACTGTTAGGACATTTCTCCTGAATTCCAGATTGCATCTCTCTTTAGTTAGTTTCCTTCCTTCCTTCCTTCCTTCCTTCCTTCCTTCCTTTCTTTCTTTCTTTCTTTCTTTCTTTCTTTCTTTCTTTCTTTCTCCTTCCTCTCCTTCCTCTCCTTCCTAATTTTATCCTCTAAAACTGGCATATTTTGGGGAGGGGTGTCTACATTTGGGATCCAAAAGCAGTAAGCACAAGTGAATTGAAACCAATTTCAAAGTGATTTATTTTGTGGTCTCCTTATTCTTTCCCATTTAATCCCCTCATCTCTCTCTCTCTCTCTCTCTCTCTCTCTCTCTCTCTCTCACACACACACACACACACACACACACACACACACACACACACACAAACAGACACACACGCAAACACACACACACACAAACACTCTTCCCGGATTTACCAGTTGTTTGACAAGTGCAAATGAGAACTGACATGTTACGCCTGCCACCGGGAGCGAAGAATGCATTTCCGGGTGCACCCTTGTGGGAAATGGCCTTGTTTTCTGCCAATCTTTTGAGCGAGGAACACGCAGTTCAGGCCGGAAGGACATGCAACTCTCCTGAAACTGGGAGAGCAGAGGTCAGAAGGCCCCCTGCGCGACAACATGGTGTGATACCTTGGAGAAATGAGAGGGAGGTCATACCCCACTGTTCTGCCGTACGTAGAGACAATGACATCTTTCAGTGGCCTTATTCCTTCCTCTAACAAACACACGCACACGCGCACACTCACTCACTGGCACACACACACACCAAAATTAGGGCCAGCTCAGGAGTGAGATACGAGGGTGGCAGAAAGGAGCCAGCTTTGAGTTCAAGTGTTGACACCTGGGGCAAGAGATGACAAAATGTAAAATCATTTTGTCAGTATCACTTTTTATGACCCTAATGTGGAGGCTCCATTACAGCTGTAACTCAAGGACTACCTTTAGAGTGGTACTGTCACTTCATTTGTTCTTGATTCATGTGTGTAACAGCCTAGGACTGCATTGACTTTTTTGGCAGCTGCAGCACAATGCTGGCTCATACGGTACTTGCTCTTTAGGACACCTAGAATAGAGGTGGTATTCAGCCGGTTCGGACCGGTTCAAGCGAACCGGTAGCGGAAATTTTGAATAGTTCGGAGAACCGGCAAATACCACCTCTGGTTGGCCCTGCCCTTCCACTCCTGTCGTTTCCTGTCCTATATTCCCTTGTTTTTTAGCTCGGCTGATTTGCGTTGCAGAGCAGATTGCCGCGCTTCAGCTGAGCTAAAAAAACAGCTCAGCTCACCAGCGCTGACTCCGAGGGCGGCCTTTGAGTGCTGCTCGCGCGTGCAAAGCGCTCGCTCATAGAACCGCTAGGAAAAGATTTGGAATCCCACCACTGATCTAGATCCCTCTCACGGTTACTACTGTTGAACCAGGTCCCACCTATTCTATAACTCTGCATTTGGTTTTTCCTACCTCAATGTAGGACCTTAACTTTTCTCACCCCTGAACTGCACCCCTGCTTGTTACCCTCTGGGAGGAAGGCTTCGCGGTATCCGAAGGCAGAACATCTAGATTCAGTCACGGTTCTATTCCATATAGCATCAGCCTTGTGAACTCTCAAATTTCCTCTTTCCACTCTGTATTCAAATTTGGATAAAGAGGACAATGATTTGTGTGTGTTGCATATATGTATGTATGGTGCAGGTATGTATTTATGTATGTATATAGCATGTGTATATGTGTGTTATGTATGTGTTGGGCAGAGGTGGGTTCCTACCAGTTCGCATCTATTCGGTAGAGCCGGTTCGTCAAATCTACCGAACCGGTTAGAAGAGGTTCCACCAGTGGACCCGGAAAGCAGGCCACACCTACAGAAGAGGCTCCAAAATTTTTTGAAACCCACCACTGGTCCTTGGATATGATTATTCTACACTATCATGCTCATATTTATAAAACTCAGGGCCTCTGTGAAAGGTAAGGATGACTACTGCGTTTGTGGTTCAATCAGAACATTACGTGTGTTGAAGTTGTTTTAACGCAAACCAAAGATGCCTTTTGGAAAACAAGTTTACATCATATTCTTATGCATGCCAGGGCTGTGTGTGAGGTAATTTAAGGTGGTTCTGACAAGTGTTGTCGGCATCTTCATATCAGGTCACATGGGCAGCAAGCCACTCCCACAAAGGAGGCCACACCCACAGAGTAGGTTCGAACAATTTTTGAAACCCACCACTGGTGTTTGGATACCTATATACTTTCTCTTGAAAGTAGGCAACAGGGTTTCATTTTTAAAGTGGGCCAGTGTGCTCAGAGTAAAAAAATTACAATAAAAGTTCTCTTCTCTTCCCAACCCAACCCAACTCATCTTATTGAATAGGGCCCACTGCTAAAGTCTGTCAAGATCCTTCTGAACCTTAAGCCTATCTTCTAAAGTCTTTGCAATTTCCCTCAGCTTGTGTCATCTGCAAATTTGATGAATGTCCCTTCAATCCCCTCATCTAGGTCATTTATGAATGTTGAAGAGCACTGGGCCCAAGACAGAGCCTTGAGGGTAGGGTTTTCTGCTTGAGCAGGGGGTTGGACTAGAAGACCTCCAAGGTCCCTTCCAACTCTCTTACTTTACACAGATGTAGTTCATTTATTTGTTATTTATTTATCACATTTCATTCTGCCTTTATTATATTTTATAAATAACCCAAGGCGGCAAATATACCTAATACTCCTTTCTCCATCTATTTTCCCTACAACAACAACACTGTGTATTGGATTGGGTTAGGCTGAGAGAGAGAGAGAGAGAGAATTGCCAGGGTTCCAAATAGCATCCAAAATTAAATCAGAGTTCGAGGCAAAGCATTCCTCAAAAGTTCCAATTTATTAAGAGAGCCATGTTGGCACATCTGGGAAAACCCAATTCTGAAAGCTTCTGGTTTTCCCTACCCAGCTGAAAGTTCAAGATCTTGCCCCCACACCCACAAGTCCATCACATGGTCCAATCTTCCACTGCCATGCTGGCACTTCCACACATCCAGTTCCGGTCAAGTGCAGAGAGTTCTGAGACAACGGATGACCTTGGCTTTCTAGAAAGAATTTTGTTATCTCTACGTATCATCTAACTCCGTACAATCCTCCCTCCCATTTTCCCACCATAGAAAATGCATCGTAGAATAATAGAAGGTGTGGCAGGCCAAAGATCCAAAAGAAAAGATGGCTGCAGGCCAAACCCTGGCCCAAAGTCATCCAGCCAATTTTGTTTCCTGCTTCTTATATCCAAGGCAGGGGTGGGCTGCTGGGGGTTTGGGAGAACCTCTAGCTAAGATTCTGTGCATTTTGGAGAACCCCCCAAATCCCACTCCTGGCTGGCCCCGTCCACCCTCTCCCTCCCAGGATTCCCCAAGCGGCTTGTTTTGGAGGCAGGTAAGTGCAGGGCAGAGGTGGGTTCCTACCAGTTCGCACCTATTCGGTAGAACCGGTTCGTCAAATCTACCGAACCGGTTAGAAGAGGTTCCACCAGTGGACCTGGAAAGCAGGCCACACCTACAGAAGAGGTTCCAAAATTTTTTGGTCCTTGGATATGATTATTCTACACTATCATGCTGATATTTATAAAACTCAGTGCCTCTGTGAAAGGTAAGGATGACTACTGCGTTTGTGGTGCAATCAGAACATTGCGTGTGTTGAAGTTGTTTTAACGCAAACCAAAGATGCCTTTTAAAAAACAAGTTTGCATCATATTCTTATGCATGCCAGTGCTGTGTGTGAGGTAATTTAAGGTGGTTCTGACAAGTGTTGTCGGCATCTTCATATCCGGTCACATGCGCGGCAAGCCATTCCCATCTGGTCACATGGGTGGCAAGCCACTCCCACAAAGGAGGCCACACCCACAGAGTAGGTTGGAACAATTTTTGAAACCCACCACTGGTGCAGGGTGTGCGCGGAGGCTCCGGGACGGCAAAACACAGGCCTACCGGAAGGCTGGGAAGGCTGTAAACGGGCTCGTTTCTGGCCTTCAGAGAGCCTCCGGAGCCTGGGGAGGGCGTTTTCGCCCTCCCAGATGCTCCAGGAAAGCCTCCGGAGCCCCGGGAGGGCAAAAATGCCCCCTCCGCGTGGCACAGGAGGCCGACTAGGCCCGTCCACCATGGCCACGCCCACCCAGCAACCGGGCAGAGAACCCCTTGCTAAAAATTTTGAAGCCCACCCCTGATCCAGGGTGATGGGATGCTGAACTCTTGCAGGCAAATGCAAGCTGTCCCTTCACCTTTTCATCTTAAAAACAGATTCTGCGGTATAAACAGTGCCTTGGGCTCTTTCTAGTTGACATTCACCCAAACAGCTATTATTGAAGAGGGGCCATTATTTTTCTCTTACCGGGCCTAAGCTTTGCTGTTTAAGGAAACCTTGTTAACATTTCCCAGGCATAAGTGTGTTGTCATTTTCAGACCTCAGATCCTTTGTCAGCATTTCTTCGGCTTCATTTTCTGACCACAGGGCAGATTTTATGTAGGGCGCATATATAAAGGTGGGGAGGGGGGGGCAGGAGTGCGTGGGCATAACCAAATGCGCAGCACTGACTCCCTGGCGAGAGCATTTTTTTGTCTCCCCGAAGACTTAGGTATGCCTGGCCTGTCACTCTCCGTTCTTTAAAAATAAAAAAAAGAGCTTTTTGCAGGAGTCTTGCAGGAGTCCTCGACTTATGATCATTCATTTAGCGACCATTCCAGAGGTGGGTTCCTACCAGTTCGCACCTATTCGGTAGAACCGGTTCGTCAAATCTACCAAACCGGTTAGAAGAGGTTCCACCAGTGGACCCGGAAAGCAGGGCACACCTACAGAAGAGGTTCCCAAAATTTTTTGAAACCCACCACTGGACCATTCGAATTTATGACGGCAAAAAGTGACTTGCAGCTGGTCAGATTCAGAATCAGACTAGAGCTGGAAGGGACCTTGGAGGTCTTCTAGTCCACTCCCTTGTTCAAGCAGGAGAACCTATACCATTTCAGACAATTAAGTAACTGTCCAGTCTCTTCTTAAAAAGCTCCAGTGATAAAGCACCCACAACTTCGGAATGCAAGATCTTCCACTGGTTGATTATTTATTTATTTATTTTATTTATTTATTTATTTGTCTTGTATGCCGCCCACTCCCGGAGGACTCCGGGCGGCTCACAAAAGACAATAGCAATAGCAGTTAGACTTATATACCGCTTCATAGGGCTTTCAGCCCTCTCTAAGCGGTTTACAGAGTCAGCATATTGCCCCCAACAATCCGGGTCCTCATTTTACCCACCTCGGAAGGATGGAAGGCTGAGTCAACCTTGAGCCGGTGAGATTTGAACAGCCGAACTGCAGAACTGCAGTCAGCTGAAGTAGCCTGCAGTGCTGCATTTAACCACTGCGCCACCTCGGCTCTCGGGAAAGGGGGAAACTAGACAAAGACAACATATTAAAAACAAAGCCAACATTCACAATTTCCGTGGAGGTAGATGTTTCTCAGACCCCCCCGGCCTGCTGGAACAGCCAGGACTTGGTGGCTTTGCGGAAGGCCGGGAGGGTAGTAAGGGTCCGGATCTCGACAGGGAGCTCGTTCCAGAGGGCCGGAGCTGCAACAGAGAAGGCTCTCCCCCGGGGAGTCGCCAGCCGACATTGGCTGGCAGATGGAATCCGGAGGAGACCTAACCTGTGAGCTCTAATTGGTCTGAGAGAGGTAATCGGCAGGAGGCGGTCTCTCAGGTACCCAGGTCCGATGCCATTATCCTCACTGTTAGGAAGTTTCTCCTCAATTCCAAGTTGCTTCTCTCCTTCATTAGTTCCCCTCCATTGTTTCTTGTCCTGCCCCTCTGGTGCTTTGAAAAAATAAATTGAACTTATCTTCTTTGTGGCAGCCTCTCAAATACTGAAATTCTGCTATCATGGCCCCTCTAGTCCTTCTTTTCTCTAGACTAGCCTGATCAAAATCCCTCAGTCCTTCTTTATATGTTTTAGTCCCCAGGCCTTTAATCACTTTAGTTGCTCTTTGCACTTTTTTTTCAAAGTCTCAACATCTTTTTTGTAACCAAAACTGGATGCAATATTCCAGGTGTGGCCTTTCTGAGACTTTATGAAGCGGTACTAGTACATCACATGATTTTGATTCTATGCCTCTGTTTATACAACCAAGGATTGTATTACTGTAACTTTTTTGGCTGCTGCTACCGCACAATGCTGGCTCATGTTTAAGTGATCATCCACGAAGACTACAAGATCCTTCTCAGCAAGGTCCTCGCACTTACAACCATCTGAGCATCCACATGATCGCCTAATGAGAATCCGGGCACTTGGTTACCATCATGTTGCTGCGTCCCGGGGTCCCATTCAACACATTTCTCCGGGGGCTTCCCACAGGAAATTCAATGGAGCCTGCTCAGATGCTGAAATACACCATCTAAATGAGATGAAGAGTGTGGAAGAGAGGAGAGAGGCAAGAGGAAGAAGAGAGGGTTAGGAGAGCGGGCAGATGCGGGGGTGGGGGGAGAGGAGGAGAGAAAGAAGGAGTGGAAAGAGGAGAAGGAGAGAGGAAGGGGAAGTAGAGAAGAGAGGGAAGAAAGGAGGTAGGGAGGAGGAGAGAGGGAGAGGAAAGTGATGGATAGGGTATAAATATGGTGTATGGAGAGCAGAAGAGCCAATGATAGAACTTGGGAGTTGATGGTAAGACGAATTGACATAATATTGAATAATACAAAATAGTGTTGGTTATGTAATGGTATACATGTGGGTTATCTGTATGAAAATGAAAAAAAAAACTTCTTTAAAAAAAAGTCAATGGAGGAAGTTGGATTCACAAAATTGGGCACGATTCACTTAACAACAGCATCGCTTAGCGATTAAAGTTCTTGTCCCAATTGTGGTTATAAATCCAGGACTGCTTAGTTGGGCAAAATTTATCTTGCTTCTATATAGCAATAGCAGTTAGACTTATATACCGCTTCAGGGGCTTTCAGCCCTCTCTAAGCGGTTTACAGAGTCAGCATATTGCCCCCACAGTCTGGGTCCTCATTTCACCCACCTCGGAAGGATGGAAGGCTGAGTCAACCTTGAGCCGGTGAGATTTGAACCGCCAAACTGCAGATAACAGTGAGCTGAAGTGGCCTGCAGTACTGCACCCTTACCACTGCGCCACCTCGGCTCTATATAGGGAGTCCTCGACTTACAATCACAATTGAGTCCAACATTTATGTTGCTAGGTGAAGCGTTTGATTAGTGAGTTTTGCCCCATTTTGTGACCTTTTCTTGACACGGTTGTTAAGTGAATTACTGCAGTTGTTAAGTCAGTAACGTGGTGGTTAAGTGAACCTGGATTCCCCATGGACTTTGCTTGTCAGAAGATCTCTAAAGGGGATCACGTGACCTCGGGGACACTGTGAGGGTCATACATTCAGTTGCCAAGCATCTGAATTTTGATCACATGAGCATGGGGATGCTGCAACAGCCATAGGTGTGAAAAACAGCCATAACTCACTTTTTTCAGTGCTGCTGTAACTTTGAATGGTCACTAAATGAACTGTTGTAAGGCGAGGATTCTCTGTAGTTTTCAGGTTTTGCCCTTAGTATGTACCATTGCAGTGGTTCAGTGGCTAAGACGCTGAGCTTGTCGATCAGAAAGGTCGGCAGTTCGGCGGTTCGAATCCCTAGCATCGCGTAACGGAGTGAGCTCCTGTGACTTGTCCCAGCTTCTGCCAGCCTAGCGGTTCGAAAGCATGCAAAAATGCAAGTAGAAAAAATAGGAACCGCACTCTTCTGACCTAGGCTTCCTGAGAAAGCATAAATCACAATCTTAGTCCCAAAAAACCTCTTTTATTTATACGGCTATAAATTATGGTCATTAACAGTTTGCAAGGCTTCACAAACAGTCTGTGAAGGTTCCGACAGATGTCTGCTCGAGTTGCCACAGTCTCTCAGGGGAATGTTAATAAACACCCACCTTATCTCCCTGGGAATGCTGCCAGAAACCAAATTGCCAAATGCAGAGCAAGGCCAAACTTGGCACAGAGTCAAACAGAACTTTTCAAAGCTTGAACTGACCAGATGAACTAATTGCTTCCTGCGAAAGCTCACATCCTTTTGTCTTATGGGAGGAGCCATTCATCTCCAAACCTTACTCCCAAGTCGACCCTATTTTCTTAATTGTTCTTGCCTTCCGGCAGCTCTGCACATGCGCACACTGGGAACAGGCTCCTGCTGTTCTTCTGCCTTGCTGATATCAGACTCCGGAGGCTCCTGAGGCAGCAAATAACTACCAGATGGCCTTGGTCCCCTCTCTGCTTCTGACGCAGAGCCCTCGTCCAAGCCTTCCCCAGACTCCAGGACTGGCCCATGTTCCTCCCCAACCTCCTCCCTGTCCGAATCTGTTGCCAGCTCTGCTGGCCGCTGGTGGGCCAAAAACACACCTTTGGTGGGAAGGTAACAGCATTCCATGCGCCTTCAGCATTTAGTCATGCCGGCTACATGACCATGGAGATGTCTTCGGACAAGCGCTGGCTCTCCGGCTGTGAAACGGAGATGAGCACCGCCCCATAGAGTCGGGAATGACTATAACGTATGGGTGAGGGAAACCTTTACCTTTACCTATATCATTGCCATGCCGGCAGAGTTCTGCTTCCTCCCCCGAGTTGATGGTTCCCATAGAGCAGTGGTTCCCAAACTTGGCAACTTTAAGACTTGTGGACTTCAACTCCCAGAATTCTCCAGCTAGCTCTTCTGGCTGGAGAACTCTGGGAGTTGAAGTCCACAAGTCTTAAAGTTGCCAAGTTTGGGAACCACTGCCATAGAGGAACTACAACTCCCATCCCTCTCCAACACACCACTAGGGGGCAGGATGTTGCTTCTTAACAGCTTGGCAGTCATCAGCTTAGAGAAGGAGGCACTGAACCTTACGCTCTTGAGTTAAGACACACCTGCTAGTACCTTTACCACTCCATAAATACCTTGTCAGGCCTGGAAGCCATCAATTGCGGCAGGCCTGAAGGGCCCAACGTAAAAGATGGCTTCCAAGCATCAGCTCTTAACTGTACCTCTCCCGACGTTCTTATAAATTTTGCAGCCTTGATCTCTCTCAGGACAAAGCCTCGTCTCCCATGTATCTTTAATATGGCTGCTTTGAGGTTTAAATCCTGGCAGATGAGACCTTGTCAGTGCATCTGAATACAGAAGATTAAACTGGGCCAATTAGGTGCAGCCTCAGGCACTGGTCCCAGGGTTGGGAATCAGTAGCCCCCACTTCTACCTCTCCAGGTAAGATATGCAAATCTCAGCAGCTGAGACCCTCCAAAACGCAGGGTCTCTGAAAGCTTTGTGATTAGCAAGCAAAGAGACACCATCACTTTCTGCTTAACTCTGCCTTTACCCACAATGCTAGTTTTGGGTCCCAGGGCTTCATTTGAATACTAAAGATTATTTTTTTCTCCCTAGAAATATTTTACTCCATCTGTATTTCCCCCGACCGTCAACCGTATCTGTTTTGATCATACAGGTAGTCCTCGACGTATGACCACAACTGAGTCCAAAATGTATGTTGCTCAATGAGAAATTGGTTAAATGGATTTTGCCACCGTGTAACGATCTTTCTTGCCGTATTTATTAAGCGAATCACTGCAGTTGTTGAATTAGTAAGCTGGTTACTAAGGTTTGAACCAGGGGTGAAATGCTAGCGGTTCGGACCAGTTCGCCCGAACTGGTAGTAAAAAAAAATGATACCGGTTCGCCCAAACCGGTAGTTAAAAAATGCTACTGGTTCGGGAGAACCGGTATTTCTGACGCTCAACTGTGACACGCGATTTATATTAGCTAGAATTGTCGGATTTCCTGTTTTCTAGCTAATGTAAATCGCATGGCACAGCGGATCCCCCTCCTCACTATTCCACTTACCTTTGCAGGCGCGCTCAGTAGCAGGCTCCGCCCACCCACCTGGATGTCCCATTTTTGACGCTCTGCGCATGCGCGGAAGGTCCTGTGCGCACTCACATATGCGAACCGGCAGTGAAGGTAAGTTGATTTCATCCCTGGTTTCTACTGATCGCGGATGGCTTCGGCCTTGACAGGTAGGGCGTTTGTCCGAAGATTGAGGAAAAGATCCTTGGATCCGTGAAGTATTAGTATCGCTTTACAAAACCTTAATAAGACCACATCTGGAATAAAGGTTGTCCTTGATTTAGGGCTACAATTGAGCCCAAAAATTTCTGTTGTTGAGGGAGACATATGCTAAGTGAGTTTTGCTCCATTTTACGACCTTTCTTGCCTCAGTTGTTAAGTGAATCACTGCAGTTGATAAGTTAGTACCCTGGTTGTTAAGTGAATCTGGCTTCCCCCTTGACTTCACTTGTCAGAAGATCATAAAAGGGGATCACACATGACCCCGGGACACTGCAGCTGGCAGTGAGTCAGCTGTCAGTCACCCAAATGTAAATCACATGAGCACGGGGATGCTGCAAAGGTCATAAGTGTGAAAAATGGTCACGTCAGTTTTTTTCAGTGACGTTGTAACTTTGAACAGTCCCTAAATGCACTGTTGTAAGTAGAGGACAACCTGTATTCCCTTCAGGGTCATGTTTCAGTTTGTTTCTAGATTTGACAGCAACTCCGTAACCTTACAGGTAGTTCTCGACTTACGACTGCTATTGGGGCCAGAATTTCCACTGCTCACCAAGGCAGTTGTTAAGTGAGTCCCAAAGGTGCTTCTTCCAAAGGCAACTGGACTTTGGTTTTTTTCCTTGAAGATGTTTCGCTTCTACTCCAAGAAGCTTCTTTAGTTCTGACTGAATGGTGGAGGACAGAAGGATTTATATTCCTTGCAGTCATCTGATTGCCTCTTTTGCGGCAATTGTTAAGCGAATCACTGCTGTTGTTAAGTGAACCAAGCGGTCATTAAGCAAATCCAAGCCTCTGAATTTGTAAACATGGAGATAAATATGATTGTAAGTGTGAGGACCAGTGCTAAGTAATTTTTTTTGCAGCATTGCTGTAACTTTGAATAGTCGACAAACAATTGGTTGTAGTTTAAGACTAGGTGTACAGGTGGTCCTCGACTTACAACAGTTCATTTAGTGACCTTTCAAAGTTACATCACTGAAAAAAGTGGCTTATGTCTGTTTTTCATACTTACGACTGTTGCAGCATCCCCATGGCCACAGGATCAAAATTTGGATGCTTGGTACCTAACCCATATTTATGACGGTTGCAGTGTCCCCTGGGCTCAGGCGATCCCCTTTTGCGACCTTCTGACAAGCAAAGTCATGGGGGAAGCTGGATTTCCTTAAAGACCATGTTACTAACTTCACAACTGCAGTGATTGACTTCCCAGCTGTGGCAAGAAAGGTTGTAAAACGGGGCAAAATTCACCTTAACAACTGTCTCGCTTATCAACAGAAGTTTTGGTTGCAAGTCGAGGACTACTGTACTCTTTTTCAGATTATTTTGTTAAAGTTTATGCCTTCCTCTTCCCCCCTTCCGCTTCAAAGATTTTTTTTGTGTACTTCTGCAAATTTTAGGTTCCACTAAACCTCCAATTACTCCTCCTTTTGAATGACTACCAAATTTTGCCTGCAAAAATTCCATTTTGATTTACCTGTCAGCCTGTCCACTGCTATATCGCAAAAGAAGCAGCAGTGAATTAGTCAATCTTGGTTTTACTCGGTTTCCCATTTTTCCATTCAAACATGAGGCCAACTCCATGTCCAACTGTCCATATTAATTTTTTTTTAAAGGTTGTTTCTTAATATATTTTACGAAACTAATTAAAAGAAGGAATGCCCACCCTTACCAGAGTATTAATCATACCGTGGAACACATAATTGAAAATATGAAAACAAATAAGAAAAAATATATATTATGAACAGACCCAAAATTAATGTTAGCATGAATACATTTTGGGATAATTTGCCTAAACACAAATACCTTTGTTTATAATTCTGACTACAGTTACAGTGGCTTTGTTCCTAATTTCCCCAGTCTTACTTGACTGTTATACATTATACACTATTTTGTGTTACCTTTTCTCCATTTATTTTTGGGTTTATTTTCCAAAATGTAGCCAACCGTTCAGAGATGCTTTTGATAAGGGGGTATTTTTTGGATACATTCACCTTCCTTTAAATGACCCCCCCCCCACTTTAGTCTGGAAAATGGCTTTCTCAAATTTTCCATACCCTAACCGTTTGCAAGTGGCAATAACTTGGTATATTTTATTCCCTGGGGAAATTTTGCCTCTATCAATCCACAACGTTTCTCTGAAATCCAAGATCTTTAAATAATGAATCATATTAAAAGGAGGCCCTTGCCAAGGCTGTTGATCTCATTCAGAACTTTTTTGGTTTATAGTTTAGGTATGTGGCAGGGAGGGAAAATAATTTTAAAGCCCATGCAGAAACATTCATGTACAAGCAATCCTTTCTTTCCAGATGGCCCCCCCACCCCACCAATTTTAACTGCATTTTTTTTTAATCTTAAAAAGAGAAGTTGGCGCTCGAAAGGGAAGTGAACTTTGAGTTGTCTCAATAAACCCAGCTGCCAATTCTTTGAACATATTCTGGTAAGTGCATTTGGAAACAATCCTATGCAACAAGTCGCTTTATTTACACATGGCAAACTTCCCAAAAGATCTACTCTATTTATATAGAGAGAAGATGGGTGAGTAGGTTGGAGCCTAAGAGGCCTTTAGTTTAATTTTCTTTGGCAGGGAGAGAAAGCCCCTGCAAAGCTCCAGCCATATTTCTGCACATCAAGGCCAGAATCTCTTGAGGATTTCTGATATATTTTGGCAGGATTCCATCGTGGGAATTCTCATTTGAAATATATAGACATCTGTAGACAATGGATGGATGGATAGAGGGATGTATAGAGGCAATAAGGATTTGCAAAAAAAATTGAGAAATATTGTGAATGGCATTGCGGTAAACTTTGGATCTTTTTGTGGCTTTTGAACTCTGGTGCTGGAGAAGACTCCTGCGAGTCCCTTGGACTGCAAGGCGATCCAACCGGTCGGTCCTAGAGGAGATCAACCCTGACTGCTCTTTAGAAGGCCAGATCCTGAAGAGGAAACTCAAAAACTTTGGCCACCTGATGAGAAGGAAGGACTCCCTGGAGAAGAGACTCATGCTGGGGAAGATGGTGGGCAAAAGAAGAAGGGGACGACAGAGAATGAGGTGGCTGGATGGAGTCATCGAAGCAGTCGGTGTAAGCTTAAATGGACTCCAGAGGATGGTAGAAGACAGGAAGGCCTGGAGGAACATTGTCCATGGGGTCGCGATGGGTTGGACACAACTTTGCAACTGGCAACAACAAACTTCAGATGATCAGATAATAGGAAGTCCTCAGCCCACGTCCATTTATCCACTGTTTGAACTTGCAATTATTTTAATAACAGAATAACAGAGTTGGAAGGGACCTTGGAAGTCTTCTAGTGCTGCTAGACAGGAAACCTTATACTAGTGATAGCGAACCTTTTTCACCTCTCTGGTGCCCAAAGCATGTACGTCCGTGCTATCGTGCTCGCTCACCTGCCCGTGTGATGTGAGGCCCTCACTTAATGATGGCAACTGAGACTGCCAGAACTTGCTACGTGGTGTGGTTATGTGGTGTTCTATTTTATGACCATGTTGCTTAGCGATGGCAATTTCCATCCCAGCTGCTGTTGTTAACCAAGGACTACCTGCATCCGAACAAGGTAACGGAGGGCACAGGCAATCGAAAAGTAGGACAAGTGGAGGGAGTGGAGACACACTGTTTAATTTTCTTGGTATCACAACAACAATTACAGCGAAGACTTGCAAGAAACCATACTTGAACCTACTTGTATAGGAAATTATCTTTTTCCAGCATCAGAAAAGTGGGTTTGTCTACCGCAATATTCTTTCAAGAAACCTTTCTTTTCGGGAACATACGCTAGTGACACGGTTTTCAAATTTCATCACGGAAAGGTAGATCAAGTCGTGCGATCTACAGACTACAATGATCTTAGATCTGAAGGGTGTGGATTGAAGCTGATGGCTAGAATCAGGGAATAAATTAAATAACTCTAGGCTGTCCAGTCTGTCGACAGACAAGGAGGGGGAGGAAGAAAAAAAACTCAGACAATTTACAAAGTCACAATGCAAGAAAGTTTGCACGACTTCTGTTATGAAAACAGCCCAAAACCAAAACACATACTCAAAAAGCCAGACAATATTTAATTTTAAGGCAATATCTTCTGGATAGAAGACACAAAGACAAAAATGATGATGTCTCTGGTAATCCTCTGTAAATTAAATTTAATTAGATTCCTCCCCCTCCCGTAATAATTTTCTTCCTTGTGTTATTTTGCTTGCTACTTCTTAATGTTTTCTTGCCCCTTGAAAAGAGATGGTCAGCCTAGAACTGCGGCAGTAAAATACCTGGAATTATTTTTTTTATTTTTTTTTATTTATTTAAAAAATATTTATATGCCGCCCTTTTCCCTGGGGGGGCTCAGGGCGGCTCACAACCCAAGGGGGAGGGGGGGGACAAACTTTTTAACATATAAGACAATACATAATTAAAAAACACAACATTCATACCATTCGGGCGGGTTACAGTCTTAGCCCCAGGCCTGACGGGATAGCCAGATTCTGAGGGCTGTGCGGAAGGTCTGGAGGGTGGTGAGGGTACGAATCTCCACGGGGAGATTGTTCCATAGGGTCGGAGCTGCCACCGAGAAGGCTCTCCTCCGCGTAGTTGCCAGTCGGCATTGACCGGCAGATGGAACTCGGAGGAGGCCTAATCGATGAGATCTAATAGGTCGCGTGGAGGTAATTGGCAGTAGGCGGTCTCTCAAGTACCCAGATCCACTACCATGTAGGGCTTTATGGGTGACAAGTAGCACCTTGAAGCGCACCCGGAGATTGACAGGTAGCCAGTGCAGCTCGCGGAGGATAGGTGTTATGTGGGTGAAGCGAGGTGCACCCACAATCGCTTATTAGGTTGGAAATGGCTATGGAGATTCTCTCTCTTTTTAAAATAGTTTTTATTGAATATTTTCAAGTTTAAAATACCACAAGTTTAAAAAAAAAGGAAAAAAGAAAAAGGAAAAAAACCAAGAAAAAAAAATACGAACAGATAAAAACACAAACAGCAAAACAATATAATATAATTTTACAGCTTCCTGAATCAGCATGTATATTCTGCTTTTGTAGTTTATTATTCTATTATTGCCTTCTTGTAGTTTTTAACAATTCTAATACTATAATAATTATATTGTAATAGAATAGTTTAATACATATAATCAGATTTTACATACAGACACTTTTCTTCATATTATAGTCAATAGTTTTTTAAAATTTTTATTTCTTATTTTGGCTTCTATTCTCTAGCCACTAGTACAGTCTACTCCAAATTTTATAATAGTCCAACTCTTCTCTTTCTTTTAGCTCCATAGTCATCCTGTCCATTTCAGCACATTCGAGTATCTTCCTAATTACTATTTCATCTTGGGTATGGGGTGGGTGGGTAACTTTTTGTTTCCAATGTTGTGCAAAGGCGATCCTTGCAGCGGTTAGTATGTGTAATATTATATTTTGATATTTCTTGTCCATCTTTGGCTCTAGTATACCTAATAAACATAATTCTGGTTTCAATCCTATCTTATGTTCCGTGATTCCTTCCAGCCAATCCTTAATTTTAAGCCAATGTTTCTTGGTGTAGGGACATGTCTACCACCTATGATAGAATGTTCCAGGTTTATGTCTACATAGAGCCGAGATGGTGCAGTGGTTAGGGTGCAGCGCTGCAGGCCACTTCAGCTGACTGTTATCTGCAGTTCAGCGGTTCTAATCTCACCGGCTCAAGGTTGACTCAGCCTTCCATCCTTCCGAGGTGGGTGAAATGAGGACCCAGACTTTGGGGGCGATACGCTGACTCTGTAAACCGCTTAGAGAGGGCTGAAAGCCCCATGAAGCGGTATATAAATCTAACTGCTATTGCTATTGCTATCTTCAACATCCAGCAGATAGGTTTGGGAATATCTTGGCCAATCTCGCTGGTGGTAAGTGCCATCGGTAGAACATTTTATATAAGTCCTGGCTAGGGAGATTCTCAATCATCCATAAATTGTCCTAGTTGTCCCAGAGATGCTGCTCAAAAGGCAACTGGACTTTCTTAGGGAAACTGAACTGAATAAGCTTCTCAGACGAGAAGTGAAATGTTTTCAAGGGGGAAAAAAAACCCAAGGAAGTCCAGTTGCCTTTGCGATTAGATTAGATTGGAAAGGATATTGGAAATCTTCTAATCCAATATCTTGGTCAGGCGGAGTTCTTGTTATTTCCCAGCACAATTGTCTCTGGAGATTCTCACTCTTCCAGGTCGTAGTTTAGTTGTTGTAGTTTTATTGAACTTGTATGCCGCCCTATTCCCCGAGGGGACTCAGGGCGGCTAACAAACTAAATAGGGAAAAGGGGAAGTACAAGAAACGAAAAGACAGACAAATACAAAACAGATTAAGAACTCATCAACAGCCGCAACAATTCGAGTGGGGCTGGGAACTCATCAGCCCCAGGCCTGCCGGAACAGCCAGGTTTTAACGGCTTTGCGGAAAGCCTGAAGGGTGGTAAGGGTCCGAATCTCCACGGGGAGATCGTTCTGGAGGGCCGGAGCAGCCATAGAGAAGGTCCTCCCCCGGGGGGGGGGGGTCGACAATCGACACTGGCTAGTTGATGGAATCCGGAGGAGGCCTGATCTGTGGGATCTAATTGGTCGTGAGGAGGTAATTGGCAGAAGGCGGTCTCTCAAGAAGGAGGGTTATCCCAAAAGTGCTTTTTACAAGAGGCAACTGGACCTTCTAGTTTTTCTTTGAAGATATTTCGCTTCTCATCCAATAAACTTCAGCAGAGCTTGGATGAGAAGCGAAATCTCTTCAAAGTAAAAACCAGAAAGTCCAGTTTCCTCTTGAAAAAAAAAAGCGCATCTTTGGGATTCCCAGACAATTTAACAGAAAAAACAGAGTTGGAAGGGACTCTGGAGGTCTTCTAGTCCAACCCTCTGCTCTAGCAGGAGACCCTATATACCAGTTCAGACAAAGGACTGTCCAAGCTCTTCTTAAAAACCTCCAGTGTTGGAGCTCCCACAACTTCTGGAGGCAAGCCGTTCCACTGATTAATTGTTCCGTCAGGAAATTTCTCCTTAATTCCAGGTTGCTCCTCTCCTTGGTCAGTTTCCATCTGTTGTTCTTCTCCTGCCTTCAGGTGCTTTGGAAAATGGTGTTGAAAGAAATGTCCTTCTGGGTTCAGCTCCAAGTGGGGAAGAAGACACTGGAGACATGGAGGCTGCTTGGAAAGATGGTTTATTGTTGGACAGGACCACATGGCTTGAGCCCTGTACAGAAAAGGTGATCACACGCTTCAATGTTGATGGAGAAGAAGAGAAGGCTGAGGAAGGGGCTTGCTAGGCTTTTTATACCCTGTTTAGTCCCACCTCTCTGTTTCCTGTTCCTGTGTAAGGAATGTATTCTGACTGGTTATCAAACTCCCATGGTGCCATGTAGGAGGCTACTCTCTAGGCTGTGAGGAGTTCTCAGTTGCCTTGTGGTCAGTTGAGTAATATCCCTTCCCCCTACAGCTGCAGTGAGGAGAAGTCTTTATTATGTAAAGTGGGCTAACCTGGCCATCTTAATGGCCCATTAGCTGGGGATGGGCAGAAAGCTATAGGCAACTATTCTGTCTTTTGAAACATGTTTCTTTTCACATCCAGAGAAACATTCTGCCTTTTCAATATTTCCTAGGATATTTCATTTTTCTGGGAGAGGGCTGGATGATAACTTCCCACAATGGGTTGCCCCCCGCGCCCCTCTTCTTTGTGGCAGCCCCTTAAATATTGGAACACTGCTATCGTATCACCCCTGGTCCTTCTCTTCATTAAACTAGACATAGCCAACTCCTGCAATCATCCTTCCTATTGCAGGAAGGGGTTTATGTCTAGTTCAGTGGTGGGATTCAAATAATTTAACAACCAGTTCTCTGCCGTAATGACCAGTTGGGTAGGTGGGGCTCAGTGGTCATGTGACTGGGTGGGTGTGGCCAACTCAACATCACTTACGTCGATGGGTGCTTGGCCTTAGCTGTTATAATGTCACAAGGGTTAACGGGAGAGGCAGTTTCTGTAAGTAGGGCAATAAAGATTAGTCTAGAAACAACACCAGAATGTTTCCTTCCTGCCTTCCTTGCAGGATTAGTCCTGCAAAGTGGAAAAAAAACAAAAGGAGATTTCTTCCAAAAACTGGTTCTCCCAACTGCTTAGAAAGTTAACAACCGGTTCTCACGAATAGGTGCGAACTGGCTGAATCCCACCACTGGTCTAGTTTAATGAAGAGAAGGACTAGGTGAGATATGAGAGGAGTGTTGCAATATCTAAGTGGCTGCCACAAAGAAGAGAGGGTGAACCTATCTGCTTAAGAGCCGAGGTTGCGCAGTGGTTAGGGTGCAGTACTGCAGGCCACTTCAGCTGACTGTTATCTGCAGTTCAGCGGTTCTAATCTCACCGGCTCAAGGTTGACTCAGCCTTCCATCCTTCCGAGGTGGGTAAAATGAGGACCCAGACTGAGTGGGGGCGATATGCTGACTCTGTAAACCGCTTAGAGAGGGCTGAAAGCCCTATGAAGCGGTATATAAGTCTAATTGCTATTGCTATTGTTAACTGCTATTGCTACTAAAAGCTTCGAGTAACAAAACATCATATACTCTGGTGATCAGGAAAGGTCCTTCTTATTTTGATTTTGCATGTCTCTTTTTAAAGCTCCCACCTGTTGGTTTGTGTCCTATCTGTGGAGAGAATAAATCCATATCTTCAGCCCTGGGACACCTTTTAAGGATTAGAAGACTACCGCCATGTCTCCCTTGCCGGCTGGGAAATTCTGGGAATTGAAGTCCATGCATTTTGAAGTTTCCAAGGCTGAGAACTGCATTGTGTTAAACCCAGTTCTTTCCATCCTTCTTCATAGGATTTAGCCTCCAAACATCTGACCATCTCCATTGTTGTTCTCTGCACTTCGCACCCCCCCCCCCGCTACTTCCTCATCGTCCTTCTGGTATTGAGGGTCAAATCGATCCAGACTCAGATATTTGGCAACTGATTCATATTTATGGCGGTCACAGTGTCCCGGGGTCACGTGATCCCCTTTTGTGATCTTCTGATAAGCAAAGTCAATGGGGAAGCCAGATTCACTTAACAACCGTGTTTCTCATTTAACAACTGCAGCAGTGACCCACTTAACAACTGTGGCAGGAGAGGTGGTAAAATGGGGCAAAACTCACTTAGAAAATGTCCCACTTAGCAATATAAATTTTTGGGTTCAATTAAGGTCATAAAAGACACTGAGCTTGTAGATCAGAAAGTTCGGCAGTTCGGCGGTTTGAATCCCTTGCGCCGTGAAATGGAGTGAGCTCCGGTTACTTGTCCCAGCTTCTGCCAACCTAGCAGTTTGAAAGCACATAAAAATACAAGTAGAAAAATAGGAACCACCTTTGGTGGGAAGGTAACAGCATTTCGTACACCTTTGGCGTTTAGTCATGCCGGCCACATGACCACAGAGACGTCTTTGGACAGCGCTGGCTCTTCGGCTTTGAAACGGAGATGAGCACTGCCCCCTAGAGTTGAGAATGACTAGCACATATGTGTGAGGGGAACCTTTATCTTTACCTAAGGTCATAAGTTAAGAACCACCTGTACATAGGATCCCAGCATTTGAAAAGCATTGGTATTCCCACTGTTTTGGGATTGTAAGCCAAATTTTTTGGTGGAACAGTTTACCCCACTGTTGAACTCTTGTGCAGGTTTCAGAGCCTCCTGGGGGCTATTAAAGAAATGAGCAGAAGACTAGATTTTAATCCTTTTATTCCAGCTCTTTCGTTATTAATATTTTTTTAATAACAGTTAAATGCTGCATTTGGCTTTAAAAGGTGCATTAGCCCACTGTCGCCTGTAGGGGGAGGAATATCCATGCATTGAGAAAGAAGAAAGCAGCTTATTTTTGTAGCAAAATTAACATCCCTGTTCTACGAGGCAATTAAACAGAGGTTAAGAAATTATTGCGAGCAATTTAAATTAATGACCTTAACAGAGGTGAGTGGACGTGGTGTGATCAAATACAATGTTTTTTTTAATGACAAAAACAGAATCAACTTTTTTTTTTAAAGTGCCTGTCTGAGCAGAAGGTTCAGTTGATTCTTAACAACAGTCAACTTTGATTTCCCCCCCTATCTGTAAATTAAGTCTACAACGTGAAATAATTGGAACAATTAATGCAAACTCATTTATTAGATTAGCCGCGCAAGTTCTCAGTTGTAAATCCTGGAGCTCAATGGCGTTTACTCAGAAGTAAGTAAATACAGGATGGAAGTAAATCAATCAATTTTTATTACGGTCACAGACCAGCACTGAAATGGGAGTAAAGATTATTTGGGGAGGGGGATGGACCGCGAGCACTTTGGATACTGCTTTGAAGGAGTCATTTCTTTGGAGAACGGCCTTGGTGACGTTTTTGCCTCCTATTTCTACTAAAATTGGATTTAAACCCCCTTGGAATGTTGTTTTAGAATGAATGAAATCAGTGTTTCTCAACGCTGGCAACTATCAGATGTGTGGACTTCAACTCCCAGAATTCACCAGCTAGCAGTGGGAGCTGAAGTCCCCACATCTGAAAGTTGCCAACATTGAGAAACACAGAATTTAAAAAGAAAAACAAAAAACGAAGACACAGATTCATCAAAAAAATGTTTTTGCGTGTGCAGGAGGTGGAAAGGGAAGAGAGCGTGTTTCATAATCTAGATTTGCTATTTCTGTTAAAGGACACACTTGGGATACTGCATTCAGTTTTGGTCACCACGATGTAGAAAAGATGTGGAGACTCTAGAAAGAGTGCAGAGAAGAGCAACAAAGATAATTAGGGGACTGGAGGCTAAAAGATATGAAAAACGGTTGCAGGAATTGGGTACGTCTAGTTTAATGAAAGGAAGGACTAGGGGAGACATGCTAGCAGTCTTCCAATATCTCAGGGGTTGCCACAAAGAAGAGGGAGTCAAACTATTCTCCAAGGCACCTGAGGGCAGGACAAGAAGCAATGGGTGGAAACTAATCAAGGAGAGAAGCAACCTAGAACTAAGGAGAAATTTCCTGACATTTAGAATAATTAATCAGTGGAACAGCTTGCCTCCAGAAGTTGTGAATGCCCCAACACTGGAAGTTTTTAAGATGTTGGATAACCATTTGTCTGAAGTGGTGTAGGGTTTCCTGCCTAAGCAGACAGTTGGACTAGAAGATCTCCAAGGTCCCTTCCAACTATTCTATTCATCAGCAAGAATGATTTTGATATGCCAAGAATACTAGTAGTCCTCAACTTATAGCCATTTGTTTAGCGACCAGTCAAAGTTACAATGGCCCTAAAAAAAAAAAAGAATGACTTACACTGGGTACTTCACAATTGCTGCAACCACCTTATGGATGTTGTGACTGTTCCCATGGTCACAATATCAAAATTGGGGCAGTTGGCATCCAGTATGTATTTACAAAGGCTGCAATGTCCCAAGGTCATGTGACCACCTTTTGGGACCTTCCCAGCTGGCTTCCAACAAGCAAGGCCAATGGGAGAAGTTGGATTCACTTAATGACCGCTTGGTTCACTTCACAACTGCAGTGATTCTGACAAAAGTAAGTCAGAATTGGGCATTTAAGAACAGCATTGCTTAGCAACAGAAACTTTGGCCCCAATTGCGGTTGTAAGTTGAGGACTATCTGTACAGGTCCTGTCATTTTTTTCCCATCGCCATTGTAAATTTGAACCGTCGCTAAATGAACTGTTGTAAGTTAACAGTTCATTTAGTGACGGCTCAAATTTACAATGGCAATGAAAAAAAATGACTTAGGGCCATTTTTCACACTTATGACAATGACATCATCCCCATGATCACATGATCAAAATTCAGAATACTTGGCAACTGGTTCATATTTACGACGGTTGCAGTGTCCCGGAGTTACATGCGGGGGTGGGATTCAGCCAGTTTGGACTGGTTTGGGTGAACGGATGCTAATTTTGCATCTGGCTCACTGAACTAGTAGTTGTAACTGGCCCAGAAGTGGGTTCCTACCGGTTTGGCCCTGTTGGCGTGGGTCGCTGGAACCGGTTCCAGCGACCCAGGCCTGCCACACCCGTGAACGGGTTCTCCAGTCGGCACCGTCAGCACCGCCATCTTGTTTTTAAATTCTGCACATGCGCAGAATAATTCTAATTGAACTGCGCAAGCATGCACAGCGCACCGGCAGTAAAGCCAGCCAGAACCTAGCTGGCTGGCCCCGCCCACCCTGCCCCTCCCAGGAGTCTCCACGCGGCTCGCTCATCATGCCAGGTAAGTGCAGGGCCGCACGGGGTTCTGGGAGGGCGAAAAATGGGCCTCCAGGAAGTTTGAGAATCCGGAAACAGACCTGTTTCCAATATTGCTTGTCAGAAGCTTGCTGGAAGATTACATAAATGGTTACAAATTTTGGAAATATTCTACCCATATCAGTGATTTCTTTGGATTTTTCCCAAGGAAAAAAGAAAGTGCCAAATAGCTTCTCAAAGTGGTTTTTTTCTGGGAAACATTTTCCTAAGATTTTTCCTAAAAATGTCACTTAGTGGTTGAAAAATCTCACGAAACGGCTGAGTGATCATATAACAAAATATAGCACCCCTTCACCCTGAGTTCATGATATTTTACCAAGAGAATCCCTCTATATTTTTCTTCTCCTTGAAAAATATGTTCCTGAAGTCAACCTGCTTTCATCAAAAATGAACAAAAACTGGTCAGCAGAGAGAGAGAGAGAAAAAAAAAATGACAGGAGATTTTGATCTCGGTACGCGATTGATCCCTGAATTTGATTGCCGGAAAGCTGCTGAGATGGAAAATGGATAAGATGAGGTCATCTGTAGCAGCGTTTCTCAAGCTTGGCAACTTTCCAGACCTGTGGACTTCAATTCCCAGAATTCCCCAGCCAGCAAAGCAAAGAATTGATGTCTGCACGTCTTAAAAGTTACAAGGTTGAGAAACGCTCACCTGGAAGATTACCTGTGGTTGACAGCTTCACCTATTGTTGTCCAAGATGAGGGAGGTCCTTCCAAGACAACTGTTTCACCCTAATTCAATTCAATTCAGAATAGAGCTGGGAGAGACCTTGGAGGTCTTCTAGTCCAACCCCTTGTTCAAGCGGAAGACCGTTTATCGCTGTCATGGCAAACGGATGGCACGTGTTTCGCAGATGGTACACCAAGCCGTCGCCCAGCTCAGCTCCACCGCACATGTGCACACGCCTCCTGCCAGCCAGCTGATTTTCGGCTCTCTGATGCACATGTGGGAGATGCGTGTGCATGAGTGGTGGGGGTTTGTGTATGCATGCATGGGGCCGGTCACGCACGTGCGGGGTGGGGGGAGTGGTGTGTGTGTGGCTTTCCCCCGGGGCCCCATTTTTGATTTCAGGCGGCTTCAGGGAGGTCTGCTAGGCCCAAAATTGGGTGTGTGTGTGGGGGGGGGGGTTTGCATGCATACATGGGGGGCAGGGGTGGGTTCCTGCCAGTTCTAGCCTCTTCTATAGAAGAGGTTCCACAAATCTACAGTGCCGTTTAGAACCGGTTCCAGCTCCCTCCCTCCACACATCATCAAGATGAAGAGCGAGAGGAGGAATTCTGGGAGTTGAAGTCCACAAGTCTTAAAGCTGTCAAGTTTGAACACCTCTGGGTTTTTTTTTTAAAGGGTTAGGAGTGCGAGGGTCTTGTAACTTGACAGCTTTAAGACTTGCACACTTCAATGCCAGAGTTCCTGAGCCAACATAACTGGAGGAGGAATTCTGGGAGTTGAAGTCCACAAGTCTAAAAGCTGTCAAGTTTGAACACCCCTGGGTTTTTTTTCTTAAAGGGTTAGAGGTGCGAGGGTGTTGTAACTTGACAGCTTTAAGACTTGCACGCTTCAAATGTCAGAGTTTCTGAGCCAACATTTTGGTTGCTAAGCAAGAGCGTTGTTAAGTGAGTTTCACCACATTTTACAAGTTGGCCATGCCCACCCAGTCACATGGCCAGCAAGCCACTTCCACCCAGTCACATGGCCGGCAAGCCACTCCCACAAAGCAGGCCACACCTACAGAAGAGGTTCTAAAAAAATTTGAAACCCACCACTGATGGGGGGAGGAGTCTGTGTGTGTGAGGGGTTATGTGCATGGTGGGAGGAGCACGGGGACCGAGGCACATTGCATTATGGGTGTGGTCATGCACATGCACGATTTCGGCACACAAGGCCAAAAAAGGTTAGCCATCACTGGGATATCATTTCAGACAAGCGGCTGTCCAGTCTCTCCTTAAAAACCATCCAGTGATGAAGCACCCACAACTTCTGGAGGCAAGTCGTTCCACTGGCTAATTGTCCTCCCTGTTAGGAAGTTTCTCCTCAATTCCAGACTGCTTCTCTCCTTGAATAGCTCCCATCGGTTGCTTCTTGTCCTGCCTTCTGATGCTTTGGAAAATAGGTGGACCCCCTCTTCTTGTGGCAGCCCCTCAAATACCGGAAGACTGCTATCATGTTCCCCCTATAGTCCTTCTTTTCTCTAGACCAGTCATATCCAATTCCTGCCACCGTTCTTACAATAATACAATAGCAGAGTTGGAAGGGACCTTGGAGGTCTTCTAGTCCAACCCCCCTGCTTAGGCAGGAAACCTTATACCGTTTCAGACAAATGGCTATCCAACATCTTCTTAAAGACTTCCAGTGTTTGGGCATTCACAACTTCTGGAGGCAAATTGTTCCACTGATTAATTGTTCTAATTGTCAGGAAATTTCTCCTCAGTTCTAAGTTGCTTCTCTCCTTGTTTAGTTTCCATTGCTTCTTGTTCTACCCTCAGGTGCCTTGGAAAATAGTTTGGCTCCCTCTTCTTTGTGGCAACCCCGGAGATATTGGAAGACTGCTACCATGTCTCCCCTAGTCCTTCTTTCTATTAAACTAGACATACCCAGTTCCTGCAACCGTTCTTCATATGTTTTAGCCTCCAGTCCCCTAATCATCTTTGCTGCTCTTCTCTGCACTCTTTCCAGAGTCTCTACATCTTTTCTACATCATTGCGACCAAAACTGAATGCCGTATTTCAAGTGTGGCCTCACCAAGGCCTGATAAAATGGTATTAACACTTCACATGATCTTGATTCTATTCTATTCCTCTGTTTATGCAGCCTAGAAATGTGTTGGCTTTTTTGGCAGCTGCTGCACACGGCTGGCTCCTATTTAAATGGTTGTCTTCATATGTTGTAGTCTCCAGGACTTTAATCATTTTAGTTGCTCTTCTCTGCACTTTTTCTAAAGTCTCAGCATCTTTTCTGTATTGTGGAGACCAAAAGTGGATGCAGTACAGGTAGGCCTCGACTTACAATAGTTCATTTAGTGACCGCTGAAAGTTACAACAGCACTAGAAAAGTGACTTAGGAGCGTATTTCAGTTACAACCTTTGTAGCATCCCCATGATCACGTGATCAAAATTCAAACACTTTGAAACTGGTTTGTATTTATGACCCTTACTGTGTCCTCCAGGTCACGCGATGCCCTTTGGCGACCAGCAAAGTCAATGGGGAAGCCAGATTCACTTAACAACCGGGTTACTAACTTATCGATTGCAGTGATCCACTTAACAACGTAAAGCAAGAAAGGTAAGTAACACGGGGAAAACCTCATTTAACAAATGTCTCACTCAGCAACAGAAATTTTTGCCTCCATTGTAGGCCTAAGTTCAAAACTATCTGTATTCCAGGTGTTGTCATAGTAAGGTTTTATAAAGCAGTACTAATAGTTCATGGGGACGCAGTTGCTCAGTAGCTAAGGCGCTGAGCTTGTCGATCAGAAAGGTCGGCAGTTCGGCGGTTCGAATCCCTAGCGCCGCATAATGGAGTGAGCTCCCGTTACTTGTCTCAGCTTCTGCCAATCTAGCAGTTCGAAAGCACGTAAAAATGCAAGTAGAAAAATAGGGACCACCTTTGATGGGAAGGTAACAGCGTTCCATGCGCCTTCGGCGTTTAGTCATGCCGGCCACATGACCACGGAGGCGTCTTCGGACAGCGCTGGCTCTTCGGCTTTGAAACTGAGATGAGCAGTGCCCCCTAGAGTCTGGAACGACGAGCACATATGTGTGAGGGGAACAGGGGTGGGTTTCTCGCCCCTTTCCAACCGGTTCGGTTGGAACGAGGCCGGCGGCGTCCTCGTGCACACGCGCAGTGCACGCATGCGTACTAGCGTCTGTGCGATGCTCCAGCTGCCCCTGGAGGATTGCGCAGGTGCTGTATGCATCCTGCGCATGCGTGGAAGCGCAGAACTCGTCAAAACCGGGTAAGAAACGCGGGCGGGTGGGTGGACCCTTCAGCGTTCCCAGAAGTTACTTACTTCCGGGTTCGCCGACCAACCGGTTCGCGGGGACTGCCGCGAACCGCCTGAAACCCACCCCTGGAGGGGAACCTTTATCTTTACTAATAGTTCACGGTTGCAAGAATCTTTTCCTCAATAGCCAAGCCGGCTGGCCGGCCTACCAGGAAAGGCCGAAGCCATGCACGATCTGTTCAAACTTCTGCAAGAGCGGAGAGTGGCAGAGAGAAAGAAAGGTGGCTTGGCCAATTTTTGACATCGGCTGCTCTGCAGAATTGGCAGTCCGCCCTCGACAGATTTCCCTGAAGAAATGATCTCCTTTCTTGGCACCATCCAAACGTCCCTCCTCAATGCCTCATTTGCTACAGAAGCGCTCAAGCTTTCGGGTCATTAATTGCTCCAGTTCTCATGTCTGTTGTTTTCCTTGTTTGGCTACAAATCCTGCCATTATAGCTAATCATATCTAACACTTCACTCACTCACTCCCCCCCCCCTCCCAACTCCTTTGCCAATGCCTGTTGTTGTTTTTCGGGTGGTTGTGGTGGTGGTTTTTCTTTTTTTGCAGCTTCTCACTTTCTCCGGCTTCTGTTTGGGACCTGCTCCGGAAAGGAAGAGGGGAAACTAATTAAAAATGGCCTACGTCGGAAGCTTTGGAGCGTGTTTGGTAGCAAACGACAAAGGCCTCGTGGCAAGGAAAAATCAATTTTACAGTTACGGGAGCAGAATGAACGGTCCTGGTGCATTAAGGATGGTGGTGGTGGGGGGGGCATGGGTTGGGGGGTGTGGAGAAGGAAAATCAGGAAGTGAGGGGAGGAGAGAGATGATGTGTCAAGAGGCAGGAACAGGAGACAACTGTGTTGAATCCGTAAGTTGTGAAGAAGCGGTGTAGCGTGCGGAAACGGCTTCGCAGCCGAAGGTTCGGTTGCAGGATTGGGCCCATATGAGCCATTGCCTTTGATGAGTTCAATGGGCCTGAGGAACAGAGATAGGAAAGGAATGGAACTGTAATAGAATAGAATAGAATAGAATAGAATAGAATAGAATAGAATAGAATAGGAAAATGGAGTGGAGTAGGGATGGGATGGGACGGAACAGAATAGAATAGAGGAGTGGGATGGGATGGAACAGAATAGAATAGGAGTGGGATGGAATAGAAAAAGAATAGAATAGGAATAGAATAGAACATAACAGAACAGAGGAGTGGGATGGGATGGGGTGGGATAGAATGGAATGGAATAGAATAGGGAAAGGGAGAGGAGTAGGGATGGGATGTGATGGGACAGAATGGAACAGAATAGAACATAGTAGTGGGATGGAATGGGATGAAATGGAATGGAATAGAATAGAGTGGGATGGGATGGGATGGGATGGGATGGAATAGAATAGAACAGAACAGAATAGAGGAGAGGGATGGGATGGAATAGAAGAGAATAGAACAGGAGTAGGATGGAATGGGATGAAATGGAATGGAATAGAGTGGAATGGGATGGGATAGAAAAAAAATAGAATAGAATAGAACAGAGAAGTGGGATAGAATGGGAAGAAATGAAGTAGAATAGAATAGAGTGGGATGGGACGGGACGGGATGGAATAGAAGAGAATAGAACAGAGGAGTGGGATGGAATGGGATGAAATGGAATAGAATAGAGTGGGATGGGATGGGATGGGATAGAAAAAGAATAGAATAGAATAGGAATAGAATAGAACAGAGGAATGGGATGGAATGGGATGAAATGGAATGGAATAGAATAGAGTGGAATGGGATGGAATGGGATGGAATAGAACAGAACAGAACAGAATAGAGGAGTGGGATGGGATGGAATAGAATAGAACAGAGGAGTGGGATGGAATGGGATGAAATGGAATGGAATAGAGTGGGATGGGATGGGATAGAAAAAGAATAGAATAGAATAGAATAGGAATAGAATAGCGAAGTGGGATAGAATGGGAAGAAATGGAATAGAATAGAATAGAGTGGGATGGGACGGGATGGAATAGAATAGAACAGAGGAGTGGGATGGAATGGGATGAAATGGAATGGAATAGAATAGAGTGAGATGGGATGGAATGGAATGGAATAGAAAAAGAATGGAATAGAATAGAACAGAACAGAATAGAATAGAACAGAGGAGTGGGATGGAATGGGATGGAATGGGATGGAATCAGAGGTGGGTTCCTACCAGTTTGGCCCGGTAGTAACTTGGAGGGCTGGGTCACTGGAACTGGCAGCGACCCAGGCCTGCCACGCCCTGAACCGGTTCTCCTGGCGTCGCCTACAATGGCGCCATCCTGTATTTTGCTTCTGCTTCTGCGCATAGCAATTTTAGTGGTACCATGCATGCGCGCACGGCACGCTTCTGAGCAAATCGGCAGTAGCGGCTGCTGGAACCCATCCCTGAGTGGAATGGAACAGAATACGTGGAAGGGACCTTGGAGGTCTTCTAGTCCACCCCCCTGCTCAAGCAGGAGAATCTATACCAAATCAGACAAGTGACGGTCCAGTCACTTCTTAAAAACCTCCAAAGATGAAGCGCCCACAATTTCTGAAGGCAAAGCTGTTCCACTGGTTAATTGTCCTCACTGTCGGGACCTTAGAGAACAGGAGGAAGAACCCACAAGCAAGAAAACAGCTCTGACAGGATAGTGGAAGGATTTATATTCCTTGCAGACAGATGAATATAAGCCCTTACATTCCCCACTATCCTGTCAGAGCTGAAGAAGCTTTCTGGATGAGAAGCGAAACGTCTTCAAAGGAAAAAAAAAACACTAGGCAGTCCAGTTGCCTCCTGAAAAAGCACCTTTGGGATCCCAGTATGACGGCTGGGGAATTCTGGGAGTTGAAGTCCACCCATCTTAAAAGCTGATACTGAAAAACCCTGCGACTCTCAACAGCAAAAGAGTAGGAAGGGACTTTGGAGGTCATCCAGTCCAACCCCCCTGCTCTCGCGGGATACCTGTACTACCATATTTCTGTAAAACGACTGTCCGGTCTCTTCTTAAAAAGACAACTGTTTTGGAGCGCCCACAAAACAACCAGCTTGCAAGGAAGATCGAAGGACCGCTGGAAATTGCATCTCCCACAGAATTTCCTGACCGTGAAAACTTTTGACCAGTGGAACGACTTGCCTCCAGAAGTCCCTGGAAGATTGTCAAGAGGAGAGTGGACAGCCATTTTGTCTTGTTGAAAGAAATGTCCTTCTGGGTTCGGCTCCAAGTGGGGAAAAAGACACTGGAGACATGGAGGCTGCTTGGAAAGATGGTTTATTGGTGGACAGGACCACATGGCTTGAGTCCTGAGCAGAAAAGGTGGATCACATGCTTCAATGTTGGTGGAGAAGAGATGGACTGAGATGCTGAAAGACCCTGGTTTTAGCCCCTCTCTGGGCTTTTGATCTTGAGCTTGTATTCTGATTGGCTGTCAGATTCCCATGGGGCCATGCAGGAGCAACTCTCTAGGCTGCGTTTTGAATCCAGGTTTGGTTGAGTTCTCAGATGCCCTGTGGCAAGTTGGGTAAAGGGCCAATATTATCATGCCTTAATCCCATCCCCCTGGATCTGAAGGGGAGAACTCTTTATTATGTAAAGTGGATTAGCTTGGCCTTCTTAATGGCCCATTGACAAAGTGGGGATGGGCAGGAAGCTACAGGGAGCTATTCTGTCTCTTAAAACATGCTTCTTCCTTTTCACACCCAGAGAAATATTCTCGCCTTTTCAATATTTCCTAGGATATTTCAGTTTTCTGGAAGAGGGCTGGGTGATAACTTCCTACAGTCTGAAACGTATAGGGGTCTCCTGCTTGAGCAAGTGGGGGGGGGGGCTGGACTAGAAGACCTCCAAGGCCCCTTCCCACTCTTGTTAATTCTGTTATCTAAAGGGAGGGAATCCAGGAATCCTTCATTCAAGCGGGAGGGACGGAATCCAGAAGCCATTCCTCATTTCGAGAGAGCTCGTCTCTCTCTCCTCCTCCGACGTCCGGGCGATTCCGCCCTCTTTGTTTTCCACCTTGGCAATGCATCTACTTATTCCACATCAAAAAGAAAAGTTGTCGGTATTGATTAGCGCGTGACCGTTTGATGTTCGCTCCGGCCTCAGCCACGGGGGCTTTTTTCCTCCGTGGGGGAATCCCAGATATTCCTGATCGGGTGGAGAAAGGAGGGGAAGAGGGAGAAAATAAAGGGACTTTTCAACGCCCGGCATCTCCTGCCTTGTCTTGAATTACACATCGCGGCTGCTCGGGCCGCCGCTCACCGCTATAATTCTGATTATTTTGCTGACGCCGGAAATGCTGACTGGCCCCCCGAGGAACGAGAAGCGAAGGCTTTCCAGACGCTCAGCCCATAAGAAAGAGTGATTGTCTTCCTCGGCGCTCGCTCGCTCGCTCCCCCCTTTCTTCCCCCCCTTTCACTCGATGGATGGGAGCCGTTTGCGCTATGAGTACTTTGCAACTTCCTAATGTACTCAGGCGCTCGATTGATTTTCCTGAAGGCCTCTCTGGCTCTCGAGAGCTCCGCGAAGAAGCTGTAAATAGGAGCCTGCGAGGCATCCGCTCCCTCGCCCACCACGCGTTACAAAGGGGGGCTTTCTGCAAACAAGCGGGCGGATCTTCATCTATCTATCTATCTATCTATCTATCTATCTATCTATCTATCTATCTATCTATCTATCATCTATCTATATCTAGCTACCTATCTATTTATCATCTATCATCCATCCATCCATCCATCCATCCATCCATCTATCTATCTTTCTATCATATCTCTCTATCATCTATCTATCTATCTATCTATCTATCTATCTATCTATCTATCTATCATCTCTCCTCTATCTATCATCTATCTATATCTAACTACCTATCTATTTATCATCTATCATCCATCCATCCATCTATCTTTCTATCATATCTCTCTATCATCTATCTATCTATCTATCTATCTATCTATCTATCTATCTATCTATCATCTATCTATATCTAGCTACCTATCTATTTATCATCTATCATCCATCCATCCATCCATCCATCTATCTATCTTTCTATCATATCTCTCTATCATCTATCTATCTATCTATCTATCTATCTATCTATCTATCTATCTATCTATCTATCATCTCTCCTCTATCTATCATCTATCTATATCTAACTACCTATCTATTTATCATCTATCATCCATCCATCCATCTATCTTTCTATCATATCTCTCTATCATCTATCTATCTATCTATCTATCTATCTATCATCTATCTATATCTAGCTACCTATCTATTTATCATCTATCATCCATCCATCCATCCATCCATCCATCTATCTATCTTTCTATCTATCATATCTCTCTATCATCTATCTATCTATCTATCTATCTATCTATCTATCTATCTATCTATCATATCTCTCTGTCATCTATCTATCTATCTATCTATCTATCTATCTATCTATCTATCTATCTATCTATCATCTCTCCTCTATCTATCATCTATCTATATCTAACTACCTATCTATTTATCATCTATCATCCATCCATCCATCTATCTATCTTTCTATCATATCTCTCTATCATCTATCTATCTATCTATCTATCTATCTATCTATCATCTTTCCCTCTCTCCCTCTCTATCATCTATCTCTATCTATCTACCTATCTGTCTATTTATTATCTCTCTCTATCATCCATCCATCCATCCATCCATCCATCTATCCATCATCTCTCCTATCTATCTCTCTCTCTCTCTCTCTCTCTCTCTCTATCTATCTATCTACCTATCTATTTATCATCTCTCTCTATCATCCATCTATCCATCCCTCCCCTCCCTCCCTCCCTCTCTATTATCTATCTATAATCTCTCCCTCTCTCTGTCATCTATCTATATCTATCTACCTATCTATCTATCATCTCTATCATCCATCCATCCATCCATCCATCTATCATCTCTCTCTCTCTATTATCTATCAATCATCTCTATCCCTTTCTATCTATCATCTATATCTATCTATCTATATCTATCTATCTATCTATCTATCTATCTATCTATCTATCTATCTATCTATATCATCTTAAAGATCAGTTTCATTTCATTTCTATCTATCATCTCTACGTATCATTTTTGTCTATTATGTGTTTACCTAGCATCTATTTCTGTCTGTCTGTCTCTCTCTCTGTCTAACTAACTAGCTAGCTATTTGTTAAAGGTAATCAATTTCATTTTATTTCTATCATTTGTCTACATATCATCTATGTCTATTATCTGTTTACCTGTTGTCTATTTCTGCCTGTCTGTCTAGCTCTCTGTCTGTCTATCTGTCTACCTACCTACCTATCTACCTGCCTCCCCCTCTCCACTGTCTGTTTGTCATGTCACATATAGACGCACAACTAAATGTATAAATGTTAGGCAGAGTTAGGCAAATGCAGGAATTTCCCTTGGTTCCCCTCTTTTGCTATTTAGGCTTTTATTTATTAATTTGTTTTACTCTTTTTACACACACACACACACACACACACACAAATTTTGGGCAGGTAAGCAAATGGATCCGTTTTCCTTGGTACTTTTGCTCTTTTGCTACTTTCTCTTTTGCTATTCTCTCCTCCTCCCTCCCCTCCCCCTCCCTGCAAACCTCATGAACTTGATTTTTTGTCGAACTTGAATTGACCAAAAATGCCCCCTGAAATCGCTACCCCTGTTTGGAGGCCTCTTTCTGCCACAGTGTACATTTTTCTTTGGCAGCCTTTTCTCCTAAGCAGGAGGAATTTTGCCGGTCGTTCTCCTGGATCTATGTGCCTTTCTGGTTAGGCCTCTCTTATACTGTAAGTGTCTCTTAATACCCTGACAGAAGCCACCTGCCACTGGGAGACGGCTTTGAACAATTCAGAAAAGCGCTGATTTCAAGCAATTGACTTCGTTTTGCAAGTTGGGAAAATGTGGAGAGAACCCGCCAAAAACCGGACACGATTGAACGGAGAGCATTATCGAGTTTTGTTTTGCCTCGCTGTTAAAAAAATTGTGACACTTCCAATCCCAGCTAAACAACTTCCATCCTCACGCCTGTCTGTAGCTTTGCAGATGACTGATGGATCACACAGAGCAGATTGGGACTGGTGACAGAACCTACCAGAGGTATTTTGGAGTTGCACAGTAAATGACATCCTTTCCCACAAAAGAGAGATGCTTATTGGGGGATTTAGAAGGTTTCTACCCTCCTGTCTGTCTCCAGAGGGGGTTTGGGTGAGTCTTGATAAAAAAGAAGATAGAAAAACAGCAGTCAAAATCAGCACGATAGACTGAAATAACATTTGGGGCATCCATCTGGCAGCAGAGCGATGTGGCACAAATGGAAATGATAACTGATGATAATCACTAGCATACAAGTAGTCCTCGACTTAACAACAGTTCATTTAGCGACCGTTCGAAGTTACAACGGCGCTGAAAAAAGTGGCATGACCGTTTTTCAGTTACAACCTTTGTAGCATCCCCATGATCACGAGATCAAAATTCAGACGCTTTGAAACTGGTTTGTATTTATGCGTGACCCGACAAAAGCGCGAACGTCAAAAGCACGCCGACAAAACCGCGGCGCTAAAATCACAATGTTAAAAGCGCGCCGACAACAGCACGCCGACAACAGCGCGATTTAAGTTAAGGTAAGGGTTAGGGTTAGGTTTAGGGTTAGGTTTAGGGTTAGGTTTAGGGTTAGGTTTAGGGTTAGTTACAGCATGCTTCTGTCGGCGCGCTGTTGTCAGTGCGCTTCAGCGCTCATTCGTCGGCGTGGTTTTGTCGGCGCGGTTTTGTCACCATGGTTTAGTCAGGCGCGCTTTTGTCGTTCGCACATTTGTGGTGGAACCGTATTTATGACCCTTGCTGTGTCTGCAGGTCACGCGATACCCTTTGGCGACCAGCAAAGTCAATGGGGAAGCCGGATTCACTTAACAACCGGGTTACTAACTTATCAATTGCAGTGATCCACTTAACAAGTTAAGGCAAGAAAGGTAAGTAAAACGGGGCAAAACTCATTTAACAAATGTCTCACTTAGCAACAGAAATTTTTGCCTCCATTGTAAGCCTAAGTCCAAAACTACCTGTATTCCAGGTGTTGTCTTAGTAAGGTTTTATAAAGCAGTACTAATGAGTTCATGGGGACGCGGTTGCTCGGTAGCTAAGACGCTGAGCTTGTCGATCAGAAAGGTCGGCAGTTTGGCGGTTCGAATCCCTAGCGCCACATAATGGAGTGAGCTCCCGTTACTAGTCTCAGCTTCTGCCAACCTAGCTGTTCACAACTGTTGCAGCATCCCCATTGTCAAAAAAATGCGCTACCGGTATTTCCAACGATCAGCTGTGATGCGTGATTTAGATTAGCAAGAATCATCAGATTTTCTGCTTTCTAGCGAATCTAAATCACGTGGCACAGCAGATCCCCCCCCACCCCACCTACTGTTCTGCTTACCTTTCAGGCACCCTCAGTAGCGAGCTCATCCTGCTTTGACGCTCTGCACATGCGCAGAGGTGGCACGTGCGAAGTGAGCATCAAAACGGGACGAGCCTGCAGCCAAGCGTGCCTGCATTTGCGAATCAGTAGCGAAGGTGAGTTGATTTCACTCCTGCCCCAGATTCTGTGGCACTGAGTTTGAAGCATCCTGTCTCAATCCACTAACCTGTTCTGACCCCCCTCGTCCCACACCAAGACACACTCCGAGCCAAAGATAAGTTACTGCATTTAATTAAGACAGGTCCTTGGCAGCAAACCGGCACAGACAAGCTTGGGCAACAATCCAGCACAGCTAAGCCGTGGCAGCAATCCAGCCTGCCAAGCTCACAGTAATGTTCTCCAACATTAATTCCTGCGTTGACTTCTGCAAGAGGGGCATGTGCACAAGCAGTCCTTTTATAGTCTGAAGAGGAGCCTAATTACCACCAGCTGAGTGCAATTACCTCCTGTAATTGAGTAATTGTTCCTTAACCCTATTAGCGCTCTGGTGCCGGGCATCTAGGAACAACTCCCTTGGCTCCTCCCCACTGCTGATGTCTGGATCACACTCCCTTGTCTCCTCCCCACTGGTCCAAGGCTCAGGCGCCTCCTGGTAGCCAACCAGCCTCTCTGCGCCCTGCTCGGAGTCGGAACCCTGTCTAGGGTCCTCCACATCCTCCAAAGCCGACTCATAGGGCCCCTTGCTGTCGGAGTCTGGTGGCAACTCCAACGGCTCCTGCTGGGCCACAGCATAACCCTTTTTCAAATCCAAATATTCATGTAGCGCTCCACATGTCGTGTATGATTTTTTTTTTTTAGCATCCCAGCCAGGCCATATCTCAAGATGCAATAATTTGAAGCCCCCTTGCGATATCCCCCATCCTCTCCCTGAGGTATCTATCATGTTACTTACAACACCTCCGCAAAGATTCCGAATTTAGGAGAAGCTGATCGTAAAAATGCCCCCAAAATACCACAGAGGGTTTTAAAAAATTCAAGATGGCTGCGCCGCAACTACGTAATCAAAGATCCACTCCCTTTTTTACATGCGACACAAACTTGATGCTGCTGTTATTGCAGAAATAGGTGGAAAAAGTGTTCCTTTTTTTCTCATTATTTCAGTATTTTCTGGATAAAACACACCACACGGGACTCTGGGGGACTGTCATTCAATGTAATTTTTAGCGAGCTGGACAGTGAAATTACTAGATGCTTAAAAAATGCAGGGACCAAAACCAGGGTGGAGCGGTATGCTTAGAAAACAAAACCCCGAATATACTTAATTTACATGCGCACATGCAAAATTGGACATGATTAGTGTGTATTTAAATTTTACCCCGGACAAGCCGAGCCAATTAGTTTTGTTCTTTGTAAATTTACTGCAGCCTTTTCTCCAGGAACTTAAAAAGATGTTTGTAACAATTTTAGGTTGCATCTGAAGCAAAGTGAGGATCTCCCGACAGGGAGCGAATTTATGTAGGTCTCCAACAGAAATCCTTCTCCAACACGTTGTTTATGATATAAAACTGCTTACGGTTATCTAACTCATTCTGTGCCAATTATTACCTGTTCAGTTAGAGGTAGTCCTCCATTTATGTCCACAACTGGAAACATTGCTAAGAAAGATGGTTGTTAAGTTGCACCTGATTTTGCGACCTTTTTTTGCCATGGTTGTTAAGCGGATCATTTCAGTTGTTCAGTGTATCACCTGGTTGTTAAAGGAATCCAGCTTCCCCCATGGAGTTTGCTTGCCGGAAGATGGTTAGGAAGGAGAAAAATGACTATCAGATGTTCCCAGGATACTGCAGCTGGAATAACTATCGTATTTTTGGGAGTATAAGACACACATCCCCCCCCCCCCCCCAAAAAAGAGGGTAAAAATCTGGGTGCATCTTATACACTGAATATAGCATTTTTGGCCTACCAAGAACCCGCCCCCTTTGCAAAAATGGACGTGCAGAGGGTTTGGGAGGCTTGCAAAGTGCTCCTGGGGGCTGGGGAGGGCAAAAATGAGCGAAAAATGGGCCGCTCCCCCCCCCCCCGCCAACTTCCAGGAGCACTCTACAAGCTTCCCAAAGCCTCTGCATGCCCCTCCTTTTTGCAAAAAATGAGGCGTGCAGAGGGTTTGGGAAGCCTGCAGAGTGCAAAACCTTTTTCAAAATCATGGTGTGTCTTATACTCCGGTGCGTCTTATAGTCCAAAAAATATGGTACATGTCATGCCCCCGTCAGAGCCTGAATCTGCAGAGGAAGATGAGCTGGAAGCGGAGCCGACAAAGATTGAGGGGGTGGCTTTGTTGGCTTTGGAGGAAAATGGGGAAGAGCAGGCCCAGTCAGGCCAGGGCCTTTCAGGATTGGGACAGCTTGTAGGCAGGGAGGAAGGAGGGCAGGATGACCAAGAGAGGCTAATAAGCAGTGAACGTGAGAGAGGGAGCTCAGGCAATGAGCAAGAACCACCCCCTCCAGATCCTCGAGCATGGAGAGTGGAGAGAAGGTGAGAACAACGCAGAGTGACCCGACTACTCAGGAGGAGAGTGCCCCGCCCCTCTTCACAAGGCATACCTGGGGAGTGAGACTTAAGGAGATGCTGTGGGGAGGGGCATTTGTCGGGAACAAACACTGAATTAACGGAATGTGGAGTGTCGATGTTTGAACATTCCTGGATTCCTTGTATTCTTTCTGGATTTCTGGATTGCTTCTTGAATTCCTCGGCTTGCCCTGCTGGATTTCTTGTTTTGCAACTGTGGTGCTCACAACATTGGACTGGACTGTTTCCAGCCAGAGGCTGCTTAGGTGTGTGTGTGTGTGTGTGCGTGCGCGCACGCGCGCGAATATGTTCCAGCATAACTCTGGAACGCCATGAGCAATTTCAACCAAACTTGTTACACAGATGACTTACTCTCTGGAAACAAATACTGTGGGGGGTAAGACACCCCTAGCACCTCTTGGGGTATGGGTGTGGGTGTGTTCCAGCATAACTCTGGAACGCCTGGGCCGCTGAAGTGAAAAGAAATGAATTATATCTATAGTGTCACTTTGCTCTGGGACTTGCCAGAAATGTGGGAGCGTTTGGGGAAATTTGGAGCAATAAAGGGGCAGGTTGAACTACCAGCTGCCTGTGTTATTTCTGTGCCGCGCCCTGGGTCATCATACTACATGCTAGTTATCAAGTTCCTGACTTTTGATCCCATGATCCTGAAGATGCTGCAGTGGTCGCAAGTGTGAGGATCATCCGCAAGTAACTTTTTTCCCCCAGCGCTGTTCATGTCTAATGGACATTAAACTAATGACTGTAAGGGGAGGACTACCTATATTCATTCCTTCATTATGATTCCTTCTGATGCCTTTTCTGTAGGTTCTCCAGCCTTTAAATCATGAGACCAATTCTAGGTGCAGCTTCCAGAATTCTCCAGGTGAAGGGCACCTGATTGGAGAAGGCCGGTTCTATCCTTCTGCTGCAACATGGATTGAAATACAGGTAGTCCTCAACTTACAACGGTCATTTAGTGGCCGTTCAAAGTTACAACAGCACTGAAAAAAATGACTTCCGGACGTTTTTCACACTTACCAACCGTTGCAGCGTGGTCAACGTAATCAAAATTCAGATGCTTGGCAACAGACTCATATTTATGACGGTTGCAGTGCGCCGGGGTCACCTGATCCTCTTTTGCGACCTTCTGACAAGCACAGTCAGTGGGGAGGCCGGATTCACTTAACAACATTTTCATTGAACAACCACAGTGATTCAATTAACGACTGCGGCAGGAGAGGTCGTAAAATGGGGCAAACTCACTTCACAAACGTTTCACTTAGCGATGGAAATTTGGGGCTCGGTTGTGGCCGTAAGTCGAGGACTCCCCGTAGACCTCCAGATGCGTTCTCCATCCTCTTCCTGCCTCCAGTCTCACAATCCCGCATCCCTGCACTTTTTTAACCCCTTTCGTGCCGTGAACCTCCTTGGTTAGTTAAAAATTAAGAAAGTCCATTTCCCCCCCGAATGGAAACGGTTAACTCTTTTCTGGGCTTTGCACAATTATCTCTCCTGAATAGCTGCCACGTTCACCTGGTATTTTGTGGGCAAACATATCAAGCAGGAAGCGGTAAATAAAGTGAAAAACACACAGGGGGCCTGAACAAAAAAATGACATTTATGCTAAATTCTCCGGAGTGGATGCGTGTTCCCAGGTAGATAGGAGCAAAGGATGGGGGTTTGTCTAGATGTGTATAAGGTGCGTATTGGTTGGTGTGTGTACACACAGAGGAGTTTTGTTTTCCATAGCTATTTTCCTTCCTTGAGAAATTCTAGTATCCTATTTCAGAGAGCACCCAAAATCCCACCATACAGTAAATTCTCTGGCAGACTGTGTGCAATTTCCCTTCTGTCTCTTCCTTTACCTCTATTTTATTTTATTTTTTCGATGGCGGGGAATAGACTTCAGTGAACTCGAGAAGAAAACATATTTGAAATGATTGCCCCTCTCTGATTAAAAACCTAGGAAGGGAGTTAATTCAGATGCCAAGTTTCTCAACCGCAATCCTAAATATAGCATCAATGTTTGAAATTGTATAATAATCCCCCCCACCTCCCTTATTTTATTTTATTTTATTTTATTTTCTTGGGCCTTTTTCTCCCTTTCCTTCACTTTATGCCATCCTGGTGGCAGATAAAATTAAGGTAAGGGAGGCAAAATGATTCTCCCATCCACCCCACCCACCCCTGTAACTTTTTCAAAAAATAGGAAGTAGGTTAATGTAAGCTTTGCTGAAGGCAATTAGAACAGATATGGGTGAGGCAGTGGGACGCAGTTATTCCAAAAGGCATACTGGATATAATTCCCCTTCTTGCCAATATGCATTAGCAGGTACCAGGACAGGTTAATGGAACTTATTTTGCATAACCCGAGATATGCCCACGAGTATATAGCTCTCTTTTTGGACCATGAAAAAAAAAGGCTTTATAATTGGGCTATTATCTTTTTTTAGATTAATGATGATAAGGAACCATCGTGGGTGTTGATCCTTAGTGACCACTTAGATTTGCTCCATGAGGTTTGTCCTCAACCTGATCCTTCAGATCTTCCAAAGTTCCCTAAGTCCCTCCATCTGGTTATAGAATACAGAGTAACAGAGTTGGAAGGGACCTTGGAGGTCTTCTAGTCTACCCCCTGCTCAGGCAGGAGACCCTACACCATTCCAGAAAAATGGCTGTCCAGTCTCTTCTTAAAAACCTCCAGTGATGGAACACCCACAACTTCTGAAGTCAAGTCGGTCCACTTGGGTACCTGTGCCAGAATGCATCCGAAATACAATCATTTGACCTGGTCATTTGTGTCCCCAGTGCGAATTCTGAATTGAGGACCAGCCAAAATGACACAAAGGAATATGCAATTCTTCAGAAGGAAAAAAAAAAAAAAACCCAAATCGAACCAGGTATAGATAATCCACGACGTATGATTACAATTGGGACCCGAATTTATGTTGCAAAGCAAGGCGGTTGTTTAAGTGAGTTGTGCCCAATTTTATGACTTGCTCTGATTGTTAAAGTAATCAGCGCAGTTGTTAAGTGAAACATGTGCTCACTAAACAAATCCAGCTTCTCCCATGGACTTTGTTGGAAGTCATCTGGGAAGATCGCAAATGGCAATCACATGACCCCAGTAATAGAATAGAATAGAATACAGAATGGAATGGAATAGAATAGAATAGAATACGGAATGGAATAGAATAGAATATGGAATGGAATGGAATAGAATATGGAATAGAATATAATACGGAATGGAATGGAATAGAATAGAATATGGAATAGAAAAGAATAGAATATGGAATGGAATAGAATAGAATATGGAATGGAATGGAATAGAAAATAATAGAATAGAATATGGAATAGAATAGAATAGAATACGGAATGGAATGGAATAGAATACAGAATGGAATAGAATAGAATAGAATAGAATAGAATATGGAATAGAATACGGAATGGAATAGAATAGAATATGGAATGGAATAGAATAGAATATGGAATGGAATAGAATAGAATATGGAATGGAATAGAATAGAATATGGAATGGAATGGAATAGAAAATAATAGAATAGAATATGGAATAGAATAGAATAGAATACGGAATGGAATGGAATAGAATACAGAATGGAATAGAATAGAATAGAATAGAATAGAATATGGAATAGAATACGGAATGGAATAGAATAGAATATGGAATGGAATAGAATAGAATATGGAATGGAATAGAATAGAATATGGAATGGAATAGAAAAGAATAGAATACGGAATGGAATAGAATAGAATATGGAATGGAATAGAATACGGAATGGAATAGAATAGAATATGGAATAGAATAGGAATAGAATACGTAATGGAATGGAATGGAATGGAATAGAATACAGAATGGAATGGAATGGAATAGAAAAGAATAGAATAGAATATGGAATAGAATAGAATAGAATATGGAATGGAATAGAATACGGAATGGTATAGAAAAGAATAGAATATGGAATAGAATAGAATAGAATAGAATACGGAATGGAATGGAATAGAATAACAGAGTTGGAAGGTACCTTGGAGGTTTTCTAGTCCAACCCCCTGCTCCGTCAGAAAACCCTGTACCCTTCCAGACAAATGATTGTCCAATCTCTTCTTAAAAGCCTCCAGTAATGGAAGCACCCACAACGTCTGGAGGCAAGTCGTTCCACTGATTAATTGTTCTAACTATCAAGAAATCTCTTCTTTCTTACTTCTAGGATGCTGCAACCATTGTAAATCCAAGCAAAGGTCTCTGAATTTTTATCACGGGGCCCTGAGGATGCTGCAGCCATCACACGAAGACCAGTTTAAAGTCCCCTTTTTTAAAGTGCCGTTGTAACTTTGAATCGTTGTAAGTTTAGGACTGCCCGTACTGCCACGAAGCTTGCAGATCAGAGTCAATGGATCTTAGATCATCAGTGATGTGACGTTAGCCAACATTCAGGGATAAAATATATGTATTTTTCTCGCGCCATCAATTCTGCAAACACAACTGTCATTAGCGTCTAATCAGCCTTTATTTCATGGGTAAATCTCTCCTGGTCTGGAAGAGAGCGGAAATAGAGAAAGATTATAGTTAAAAGTAAATTTCTGAATAAGACAGTTCATCCTCACCCCTCCAGAAAATAATCCACTGAAAATTGAACAGCTTTCTTTCATGCTACA